>NC_137671.1:18264769-18347269 GCF_963422515.1 Blennius ocellaris | reverse complement strand
CGGTAGGACTCCTTCTTCAGCTTGACGGCATCCCTTACTTCCGGTGTCCACCACCGGGTTCGGGGATTGCCGCCACGACAGGCGCCAGAGACCCTGCGGCCACAGCTCCGAGCAGCAGCTTCGACAATGGAAGTGGAGAACATGGTCCACTCGGACTCAATGTCTCCAACCTCCCTCGGGATCTGTGAGAAGCTCTCCCGGAGGTGGGAGTTGAAGGCTGCGCGGACGGAGGGCTCGGCCAGATGTTCCCAGCAGACCCTCACAACCCGTTTGGGCCTGCCGAGTCTATCCGGCCTCCTCCCGGTCCAGCGCATCCAACTCACCACCAGGTGGTGATCAGTTGACAGCTCTGCCCCTCTCTTTACCCGAGTGTCCAAGACACGCGGCCAGAGATCAGATGACACGACCACAAAGTCTATCATTGACCTTCGACCTAGGGTGTCCTGGTGCCATGTGCACTTATGGACACCCCTGTGCTCGAACATGGTGTTCGTTATGGACAAACTGTGACTGGCACAGAAGTCCAATAACAGAACACCACTCGGGTTCAGATCAGGGAGGCCGTTCCTCCCAATCACCCCCTTCCAAGTCTCGCTGTCATTACCCACGTGGGCGTTGAAGTCCCCCAAGAGAACAATGGAGTCCCCAGTTGGGGCACTATCCAGCACCCCTCCCAGGGACTCCAAGAAGGTTGGGTACTCTGAGCTGCTGTTCGGTGCATAGGCCGAGACAACAGTCAGAGACCTGTCCCCTACTTGTAGGCGTAGGGACGCAACCCTCTCGTTCACCGGGGTGAACTCAAACACATGGCGGCTGAGCTGTGGGGCAATAAGCAAGCCCACTCCAGCCCGCCGCCTTACACCGCGGGCAACTCCAGAGAAGTGGAGTATCCAGCCCCTGTGGAGGAGCTGGGTTCCAGAGTCCAAGCTGTGAGTGGAGGTGAGCCCGACTATATCTAGACGGTATCTCTCAACCTCCCTCACAAGCTCGGGCTCCTTCCCCCCCAGCGAGGTCACATTCCATGTCCCAAAAGCCAGAGTCCGTGTCCGGGGATCGGGTCGTCGAGGCCCCTGCCGTCGACTGCCACCCAATCCACACTGCACCCGACCCCTACGACAGCCTCTGTGGGTGGTGGGTCCACAGGAGGATGAGGAAGAGGGGCCCGCGTCGTCCCTTCGGGCTGAGCCCGGCCGAGTCCCGCGGGCAAGAACGCGGCCACCAGGCGCTCGCGTGCGAGCCTCCACCCCGGGCCTGGCTCCAGGGTGTGGCCCCGGCTGCGCCAAACCGGGCGACGTCACCTTGCTCCTCTTGCGTGTATCCATGGGGGTTTTGTGAACTGCTTTTAGTCTGACCCGTCGCCTCGGACCTGTTTGCCTTGGGAGACCCTACTGGGGGGGCAAGCCCCCCGACAACATAGCTCCGAGGGTCATTCGGGTGCTCAAACTCCCCCACCACGATAAGGTTGCAGTTCAAGGGGGAGCAAAAATAAAGCAGCTGCACATAAACGCTAGAAATGGCAACGAATTGTAGATGACAATTTAAAGTAATAAGACAATCCAACTGCTCCTTAATGTCAATGCATTATAGGCTCTAATTTCTCATTATTGACGTTACCTGTTATAATTCAGTAGTGGTCCTGCTTCTGGACGAAGGTATGGAGTGAGAAGCCAAGGTTTGTACGGTAACCACTGTCCCCCAACAGGTGGCAGCCAGTTGGACCGTACTGTTCTTCAAAGAGCGTCTCAGTTCTCAGACAGCATCCGGGCCATTTGGACCGTACCGTTCTTCAAAGAGCGTCTCAGTTCTCAGACAGCATCCGGGCCATTTGGACCGTACCGTTCTTCAAAGAGCGTCTCAGTTCTCAGACGGCATCCGGGCCATTTGGACCGTACCGTTCTTCAAAGAGCGTCTCAGTTCTCAGACAGCATCCGGGCCATTTGGACCGTACCGTTCTTCAAAGAGCGTCTCAGTTCTCAGACAGCATCCGGGCCATTTGGACCGTACCGTTCTTCAAAGAGCGTCTCAGTTCTCAGACAGCATCCGGGCCATTTGGACCGTACCGTTCTTCAAAGAGCGTCTCAGTTCTCAGACAGCATCCGGGCCATTTGGACCGTACCGTTCTTCAAAGAGCGTCTCAGTTCTCAGACAGCATCCGGGCCATTTGGACCGTACTGTTCTTCAAAGAGCGTCTCAGTTCTCAGACAGCATCCGGGCCATTTGGACCGTACCGTTCTTCAAAGAGCGTCTCAGTTCTCAGACAGCATCCGGGCCATTTGGACCGTACCGTTCTTCAAAGAGCGTCTCAGTTCTCAGACAGCATCCGGGCCATTTGGACCGTACCGTTCTTCAAAGAGCGTCTCAGTTCTCAGACAGCATCCGGGCCATTTGGACCGTACCGTTCTTCAAAGAGCGTCTCAGTTCTCAGACAGCATCCGGGCGTCGTGCGTTGAGCCGGGCCATTTGGCCACGACGTCCACAATCATATAGTTTCCATTAAAAACAATCAGTGTGTTGATGCTGTGGCAGTGTTTTCAGTTTACATAAACAGCCTCATCTTGTGACAGTGCCGTTATGCAGATGTGACACCATCAATGACACCAACAACACCTGGGAAACCTGCTATGTCCATGAATGACCCTTTGTTTGCCTGCAACCAGTGAGCATCCAGTGGGAAGTGAATTAAATTTACATTTAACACAATGGATCATGATTGATGACCAAAGGGCTCATCTGGGAATTGAACCCGGGACCTCTCACACCCAAACGAGAATCATAGTCCCAGACCAATGAGCCCACATGGTCAAGAAGCTAAAGGACTCCAGTGATTGTCATAAAGCTGCAGGTTTGGATCATTTCCACACTTCAAGTCAGGACCAGCTTGGAGTTTGTATGTTCTCCTTGTCTGCGCCTGGGTTTTCTCCAGGTGCTCCACTTTTCCTGAAAACCTCAAAACATATATTTCAGGCTCATTGGTGATTTAATTCCTGAATCTCAAAATATCAAAGAAACACATTTTAAACCAAAGTTCAAGTGTTGAAGTTGATTGAGAACAACTTGTGTCTGAAATGGAGGAAGCAAGTGTTCTTGTGGGTAATATGGGACTAAGAGCTCTTTAAGATACGATGGAACCTGGTTGTTAAGAGCTTTAAATTCTATTGTAGGTTGAACAGGAAGCTAATGAAGAGAAGCTTGAATAGATGAAGAAAGAGACTCAATGTCCTTTGTAAATGATGAGATATGACTTCAACATGAGACACAGTGACAGCCTGTAATGACACAGCTGATCAATTAGTAGGATTAATAATGGAAACAGAGACAGAAGGCAGAACAGAGAGAGTGTGGATTACACTGAGCTGTGCAGCACTAGTTGGGTGAGGACGAGGTGAGGACTGATGTTCTACTCCACAGAGAGAAGCTGCTGGTAGCTCACTCTCTATGCTCCTCTGGAGGTGAGGACTGATGTTGTCCTCCACAAAGAAAGCTTATTTTTAAACTCCAAAACTCAGTTCAACTCTGGAAAATATGGGTTTAGTCCCATTTGCACAACTTTCAAGGAGACATTCAGCACATTAATTGCTCCTTCCTAATCGTCATCCTTTACAAACACTGACTGCAGTCTGGAACTCAGATTTGAATGCCATCATTCATATCAGACTTCTGAAAGGAGATCATTTTTCCTGATCAGTTTCAATTGGCTCTCATGTCACAGGTCTTCTCCTGCCAAGATGTCCTCAAATCAATGTGTCTTCTCCTTGAGAGGTGAGGAACTAGCTCACTCTGAGAGCAGTGTCTCGTCTTTTGCCATGCGTCTTCCGTCCAGATGTTTTCTCCTCATGTTGATACGGAGATGTGTGGAGTCCACAGTGTTTCACATCAATCACCTTGATTAGCCTGGTTGTAGGACTGGACCAGTTTGAGCCTGGAGGTTTTAGTGGGGTGAAATTCACAGGGTGAGACAAGTGTCCAACATATCAGGACCATAAATGATGGTAGTGAATCATGACTTGTTGGTTTGAGCAAGACATTCCATTCAACGGCTTCAACTGGGATTTGAACCCGTGTCTCCTGAGAGACTGGGTCTTGCTTCACCTTAGTTTTCCATATAAATACTTTTTTACCTGGAAACAGTCAATTTCCCATCTTGAAGTTATACTTTTCAGCTTGGAGGATGTTCAATCACTTGTTTACTTTTGTAGAAAAAAAGCAGATCACAAACATAAAAGACACAAAACTAATCATAGTTTTAAATGACATCACTCGTCATTTAAAATGGAAACTTCCTGGCTTTAAGAATCACTAAAAGAAATCAAGATAAACATGGTGGTAGTAAAAATGTGATAATAAAAGTGAGTCAGATATAAATAGAAGAGAGAATGAAGGTCAAAGGTTAAATATGATCAGCAGGAGGCCAGGCAGTGATCAGAACGGAGTTTTTAGAAAAAACACGGATTTTATGTTGAGATCAGGGGGCATGTTGTCGGCAGCTGCTGAAAGTAACTAAAAAGTTACTGGTAATCTTTGTATTGGCCCTACTCCTGTTCAGCAGCTTGGGCAGACAATATGATGTGATTGAGAGACTTGTGATGTCACAACAGCTTTTACTCTTGTAACAGGAAGAGACCAAGAGTCTCCTCCTGTTGCTGCTTTTTTAATGTTGGCATGGCTGCTGGACACGACCGGGGGGGGGGGGGCACTCAAAGAGACCCCCCAACACGCACACACACACACACACACACACACACACACACACACACACACACACACACACACACACACACACACACACACAGACACACACACACACACACCCAGGGACGAGATCTTTGGCTGAGCCTAAATGTTCCACTTCAACAAGCCTCTTATGAGGTCAGGAATTATAGAATCCACCGTTTCAAAAAGTAGAACCAACCTCTCAATAACAGTGGTACTATGTCCAACTATCCAGTGTGTTTTTGTACTTTTTGACAGTGTTGGTTTGATAGAAAAGCTTTCAACAACCAAACATCATTAGAGTGAAGAGAGTGAGATGAGATGAACTATGGAACCCCACACATCCTCAGTGACATGAGAAGTTGAGGTTTTTAGGTCAGAATGACCGAGAGGTCCAAGAGGCTGTGTTTAGGTCACAGGCTCTTCTGGAGGTGTGGGTTCAAATCCCACTTCTGACATGCATACCAGGAGACAGGCCAGGACACCAGGAGACATGGAGGACATACCAGGAGACAGGCCAGGACACCAGGAGACATGGAGGGGGGGTAGGAGGGCAACAAGCCAGCAGCAGGACTGCTAGCTCCTCCTTGGTGCAAGAAGGACCAGGAGGAGCTGCAAGAGCTGCAGAACCTCCAGCAGGACACTAATGTGATGTTTCTGCTCAAAGTGTCAGAAACACACTTCACCAGGGTGCTATGAGGAACCTCGTCCACCAGGGGGAGCTGTTCTTACAGCCCAACACCCTGCAGGGCCATTGGCATTAGCCAGAGAACAGCAATATTGGCAGATTGGCCATTGGAGCCCTGAGTTCTTCACTGATGAGAAGGTTCTCACTGAGCACATGTGACAGACGAGACAGAGTCTGGAGACGCTGTGGAGAACGTTCTGCTGTAGGAACATCCTCCATCATCGTGGAGAACGTTCTGCTGCAGGAACATCCTCCATCATTGTGGAGAATATTCTGCTGCAGGAACATCCTCCATCATTGTGGAGAACGTTCTGCTGTAGGAACATCCTCCATCATTGTGGAGAACGTTCTGCTGCAGGAACATCCTCCATCATTGTGGAGAACGTTCTGCTGCAGGAACATCCTCCATCATCGTGGAGAACGTTCTGCTGCAGGAACATCCTCCATCATTGTGGAGAACGTTCTGCTGTAGGAACAGCCTCCATCATTGTGGAGAACGTTCTACTACCACTACCAAACAGTACCAGATAGTACTACTACCACTATCAAACAGTACCAGATAGTACTACTACCACTACTAAACAGTACCAGATAGCACTACTACCACTACCAAAAAGTACCAGATAGTACTACTACCACTATCAAACAGTACCAGAGAGTACTACTACCACTACCAAACAGTACCATATAGTACTACTCCCACTATCAAACAGTACCAGATAGTACTACTACCACTACCAAACAGTACCAGATAGTACTACTCCCACTATCAAACAGTACCAGGGAGTACTACTACCACTACCAAACAGTACCAGATAGTACTACTACCACTATCAAACAGTACCAGATAGTACTACTACCACTACCAAACAGTACCAGATAGTACTACTACCACTATCAAACAGTACCAGAGACTACTACTACCACTACCAAACAGTACCATATAGTACTACTCCCACTATCAAACAGTACCAGATAGTACTACTACCACTACCAAACAGTACCAGATAGTACTACTACCACTATCAAACAGTACCAGGGAGTACTACTACCACTACCAAACAGTACCAGATAGTACTACTACCACTATCAAACAGTACCAGATAGTACTACTACCACTACCAAACAGTACCAGATAGTACTACTACCACTACCAAACAGTACCAGATAGTACTACTACCACTAACAAACAGTACCAGATAGTACTACTACACTACCAAACAGTACCAGATAGTACTACTACCACTATCGAACAGTACCAGATAGTACTACTACCACTACCAAACAGTACCAGATAGTACTACTACCACTACCAAACAGTACCAGATAGTACTACTACCACTACCAAACAGTACCAGATAGTACTACTACACTACCAAACAGTACAAGGGAGTACTACTACCACTCTCAAACAGTACCAGATAGTACTACTACCACTCTCAAACAGTACCAGATAGTACTACTACTACTACCAAGCAGTACCAGATAGTACTACTACCACTAACAAACAGTACCAGATAGTACTACTACACTACCAAACAGTACCAGATAGTACTACTACCACTATCGAACAGTACCAGATAGTACTACTACCACTACCAAACAGTACCAGATAGTACTACTACCACTACCAAACAGTACCAGATAGTACTACTACCACTACCAAACAGTACCAGATAGTACTACTACCACTACCAAACAGTACCAGATAGTACTACTACACTACCAAACAGTACAAGGGAGTACTACTACCACTCTCAAACAGTACCAGATAGTACTACTACCACTCTCAAACAGTACCAGATAGTACTACTACTACTACCAAGCAGTACCAGATAGTACTACTACCACTCTCAAACAGTACCAGATAGTACTACTACCACTCTCAAACAGTACCAGATAGTACTACTACACTACCAAACAGTACCAGATAGTACTACTACCACTCTCAAACAGTACCAGATAGTACTACTACCACTCTCAAACAGTACCAGATAGTACTACTACTACTACCAAGCAGTACCAGATAGTACTACTACCACTCTCAAACAGTACCAGATAGTACTACTACACTACCAAACAGTACCAGGGAGTACTACTACCACTACCAAACAGTACCAGATAGTACTACTACCACTCTCAAACAGTACCAGATAGTACTACTACTACTACTACCAAACAGCACCAGATAGTACTACTACCACTACCAAACAGTACCAGATAGTACTACTACCACTACCAAACAGTACCAGATAGTACTGCTACCACTACCAAACAGTACCAGATAGTACTACTACCACTACCAAACAGTACCAGATTGTACTACTACACTACCAAACAGTACCAGATAGTACTACTACACTATCAAACAGTACCAGATAGTACTACTACCACTACCAAACAGTACCAGATAGTACTGCTACCACTACCAAACAGTACCAGATAGTACTACTACCACTACCAAACAGTACCAGATAGTACTGCTACCACTACCAAACAGTACCAGATAGTACTACTACACTACCAAACAGTAGCAGATAGTACTACTACCACTACCAAACAGTACCAGGGAGTACTACTACCACTATCAAACAGTACCAGATTGTACTACTACACTACCAAACAGTACCAGATAGTACTACTACCACTACCAAACAGTACCAGATAGTACTACTACACTACCAAACAGTACCAGGTGAACTGAGCCTTTCAGTCAAAACAAACTGAGGAATTTAGGCTGGTCTTTGATCAGTCCATGTCACTGGAGCAACATTGTAGATAGCTGGTAAAAAACTGCTTTTTCCAGTTGTGTAACGTCTCCAAGCTCAGGTCCATGATGTCCAGAGAAGAGCTTGAAATGATTGTCCATGCATTTGTGTCCTCACACCTGGACGACTGCAACCGTCTCTTCACGTGTCTCAACAAAACAGAACTGGATCGGTTGCAGTCAGTCCAAAATTCAGCCGTGAGACTTTAGAGCAGCAGCAACAGGAGGACCATGTGACCTCTGTTAATATCTCTCCACTGGCTCCCTGCTGACTTTCATATTCAGGTTAAAATCTTGGTGCTACCTTTTCCAGCCCTACATGGTCAAGCTCCTCCTTACATTGCTGATCTCATGAAGCCCTACAGCTCGACTCAGAGCTTGAGATGGTCTGAGCAGAACTTGTTAATGGTTCCACGTACCTGGTTTAAAACTTGTGACGACAACATTTTAGTAGCCATTGCTGTGTCCCGGATTTTAACCGGGGTATATAAAGTGTATATAAAGTGCTCACCTTTACACCACAGGACCCCTTGGAAACTGGATTTGATCACAAAAAGTAACATGAGGTGAAGTCAGAGTTGATGATATTGTTTGTACAACTTCAGTGTGTGAGGAGAAGAAGAAGGAGTGAACGTACAGGACAACTCCAATTCTGGGTTCAAACACTGAGGAGGACGTCTGTGTCTCTCAGTAAAATTATCAATAATATTATGCTGCAGTGTTTGGTTACATAATCAGAGAGCAGCAGAGTCCATCAATGTCTCATTACCTCCTGTGGATTCAGTTCAGATGAGAGAGGCACCTCATGGAGATCAAAGGAGATCCGTGTCTGTTGCCATGGAGACGCTCTGTTCAGTGTTGTAGCTACCTGGCTTACCTAGTTATCATTGAGATGAGCTAATGGATATCATGCTACTGAATCTAACTAATGTGAAACAAATGTGACTTTTGTTAAGATTCTGCTCACCGTTTCTGAAATTAAAAAAAAAAAAAAACTCTGAAAAACATTGTCATTCAAAGTGGATGGCAGTTTGATGAAAAACACAAAAAAAGCCTCCAAATGTAAAAACTTCAATGTTGCAGTATCAGTCCTCTGTTATGGAGACGATACGAGTCGGCAGCAAGAGACAAGTGTTAGAAGGTCTGGCAGGAGGATTCTCTCACACAAAGTCAAAGCCTCTTTTTACATTTAACACAAAGCATCATGGTGGACGACATGCTAGCTCATTCATATAGCATACACTAGCATGTTTGGTGGTTCACATAGCACATCTTAGCAAAGTGAAAGTTGGATTTTTTTTTTTTTAATTAAAGTGAATTGATCTTCCTTACAGAGAAATGGAAGATATTTAAGGTCATGAGTGAGAAGAGGAGGTTTTTTTTTACACATTCAGTTTATTTTAAAGCTTCAGTTGGTGGTTTCAATGAAGAAGGAGTAACACAGCCACTGTTCCCACAAAACCCTTTTCCACGGGGGTGTAGCAAGTATCCATCATATCAGTGTGTCTTTACTGCTGATTTGAGGAACTAAATCCACCCAAACCTCTGAAAGTGGCAGTGGTGGGATTTGAACCCACGCCTCCTGAGAGACTGGAGCCTTAATCCAGCACCTTGGACCGCTCGGCCACACTACCTTCTTCTAATGAAATATCACTCTGATATAAGTTTGAATTGAAATCAAAGGAAAAGAAGCTGAAAAAATAATCATTGAAACTGAGAACAGGATGAACAAAAACCTGTTTCAAGTTAAAACTCCCAGTTCTAATCTTTTCACTCCATTTCATTTTCGAACAAATTTCTAACAAATCACAATACGGATCTGATCTGGATCTGGGGCCTCATTTATAAAACCTTGTGTAGGATTTCTACCAGCTTAGCTTCCAAGATCAGATGAGATCAGGCGTGTTCAGGGTGGTATGGCCGTAAGGATCAGTGACATGAAGAAATTACCTTTTTATAGGTGAAAATACACTGAAAACCTGTTGATTGTTCCATTTGTTGTCAATCAGGTGTCTCTCAATTCAAACTGGAATAAAGCTCCAGAGTGTCTTTGTTGTGAGTCGCTCTCAAATACTGACCACCAATCAGAGACTGGTCAGCTGATGGAGCTCACCTGGTCCATCCAGGCTCCAGAAAACATGGAGGAACTCTGTCAGGACCTGTCAGTGTCAAGCCTGAAAGGTCCTTTGTGATCTCAACCTGAGGATTATCAGTAAATAAACACCATGAAGCAAACTCCCCGTCGGGGAATTGAACCCCGGTCTCCCACGTGACAGGCGGGGATACTGAGCACTATACTAACGAGGAGATACTGCCATGTCTCATCACAATACTAACCAGGCCTGACCCTGCTTAGCTTCCCAGCTCAGCAACAGTGAGCAGAAGAAATGAGCTTTTGATAGGTGAAGATACTGTAACATGAGTCCACTGAGCTCAGCAGTTGATCACATGACCTCTCATGGTGGGAATGTGTCAGCATGAGAGCATTGGTTCTTCACTGCTACAATTCTCGCTGCCACGCAGGTTCAATTCCCGGCCAATGCAGCTCCTTATTTTACCAATCACCAATAATGTACAAGTTTGCTTTTTGTAGTCCTATTTGGGAAACTTGTAGTTCTTTCCTCACCACAGCAGACTTGTGCTGCCGTCGCATTATTATGACATCAAGAAGTGAAAGTGCAGTCCGACTGCCACACTAATGTACTTGCCTTTCCTTAACTCCTTTAGGAGCCTCCTAACACCTTTCCTTAACTCCTTCAGGAAGCCTCCTAACTCCTTTCCTTCACCCTGTGACATCATCCAGGGTGAAGGTAAAGTCCATAGAGAAGGAGAAAGGAGGGACAATTCAGACGTCCCCTGAGACTTTGTGTGTGAGAATCGTCCTCCAGACCAACCAGCAACATCTTCAAGAAGCAAAAGGACTCAACCAACAGTATCGGGGCTTGATTCACTTTGAGGAGCTTCAAACAGCAACGCCGACACATTTCATGATGAACTCATAAACACTGGTGATAAAAGGGGGTTAGCACCATACGTGGATCATAGTGGCTCTGTTGTGCTACAAGGAGCCACGTTGCTACTTTCTGTATTTAACAGCTTTATGTGCAGGTGTCTAAGTGAAACAGAACATAACTGCTTCCAAACACAATTAAAAAAACCAGCAAAACAATGTCCCATACAAAGTGATGGGAGAGGCTCCTCCTGGAAGAGATGAAAGGAGATTAAAGGAAATTAAAGGAGATTGCTGCTGTTGCCATGGAGACACTAAGAACAAAGGAGAGGCAGACACACATTGTTTCATCTGGAATTTTCTTATTTTAAGCACCTGAGGTGTTTTACAAACCTAACGTGAGAACTGAGCAGTGTTACCACAGTTACCTTGAAAAACTAATCTGATTAGTAGTTACTCCTTTGGGTAGCAACTCAATTACTTCACTAATTACTTGTTTTTAAAAGTAACTAAGTTAGATTAGAAGTTACTTTTTCAGTTACTTTCAGCAGCTGCTGACAACATCGTCTGAACATAAAGGTTACAACCTGTTTTGCCCAAAACTCTGCTGATCCCTGCCTCCTGCACCATGTTTATACATATTTAACCTTTGACCTTCATTCTTTGTTGTATTTTTCTCTGACTCACACTTTTATATTTGAAATTCTGTTAAGACCACATTCCGGTCCTTTCCTAACCAGCCCCCTGACAGTGTCTTAGAAGAACTGCTTTCATCTGAGCCTTTGAAGAAAGGCTCCATATCAACATTTTACAACTGTGAAAATATCACCACTCTCGACCACACCAAGAAAAAGGTTTCTGAATGTATGGTATGATTTAAGTTTTTCTGTATTTACACAATTGTTTGATTCTATGGTCAGTCCAATTCTCTTTTATGCTGCAGGTTTGTGGGGTTTCAATGAATGACATAATGTTCAGAACAGGGCCATTAGAACTTTTTTGGGTGTGCATAAGTTTACAAGCAAATTAGCGGCAGAAGGTGACATGGGATGGTAAACTGTTGACACCAAATTCCTGAGTCAACGTCCTTCAGTATTCTGTGAAATATACAGTGAAATGATATTAATGATGAGAACAACACAGAATGTAAAAGTGAAGAACAGTGTATTCAATGCTTTTAGTCTTGATGGTAGAAGTCATCTCCACACAAATGACGGCACAAAAGCACAATAAACCTTAAACACAGAGATACACAGCAAGCGTTGTTGTGTTGATGTAATTTAAGAAGTAAAGCGTGAGTGATGGAATTCTGCAATCTCACAAACAATATCATGGAACCTTTGCTGGAAAATCCAAGATTGTGTCATCCAAGTATTAATATTCAAGACAGCAGTGA
Organism: Blennius ocellaris; assembly: GCF_963422515.1. Classification (NCBI taxonomy): domain Eukaryota; kingdom Metazoa; phylum Chordata; class Actinopteri; order Blenniiformes; family Blenniidae; genus Blennius; species Blennius ocellaris. The sequence continues at coordinate 18,334,758 of NC_137671.1, read as the reverse complement.
GAAACCGAACACCACACTGTAATCTGATTACATGTTGTACTTTGGAAATCAAATTCTGCTGTGAGTCCCAAAATTATTTGACTCTCAAATTGTCATGAAGCTGTTTTTGTTTTTCCAGTGACGCATCAGTGTCCGATTGCTTTCTAGTGGAATTCTAGCCTCTTCAGCGTTCACACTTGCATTTTGTTCTGGAAATTGGTCTTTTTAGTAATTGGAGCATGTTGTTGTGGCTGAGAGGTTAAGGCGATGGACTAGAAACCCATTGGACCCATTGAACCTGTGTAGGTTCAAATCCTGCCAACAACGCTGCTCAATGCTTTGTGAAGGTTACTGAATGACTCTCCTTGTGGAATATCTTACAAAGTCAAACCTCTGATTTGGAGACAACCTGGAATCCAAGGACAAGAGTCCCCTGAAGTCAGGGTCTCCTCAGAGAAACATACATTTATGGTACACAGAACTACTCGACCCGTCGTAGTAATGAATTAATATTCCAAGACAAAACACACACAAGAGAAACTCAGCAGCAAAAACCTTTTCGTCACAAATCTTTCATCATTCCCAGAAGTACACACACATTTCCCAGAACCAAAAACACAATTCACTTGTTTCCACATGTCTGAATATTCAAAACTCTTTGTGAAAAACCTTAAACAAATGAAGAAATCATTAATTGCACTTTGTGTTCATTCAGCAAACACATGGTTCCTCATGTCAAAACTTTAATCAGTCTTTCATTCCAGAGCTGAGACAACTGAACTCCACACATTTACTGCTGAGCAGTCACTTCTATGTTCAGTTTGGGAATTGAACCCAAGACCTCAGTGTTCTGAGATGAGAATTCTCAAACTCCGGTCCTCGAGGGCCACAGCCCTGCACAAATTACATGTCTCCCTGCTTCCACACAGCTGATTGCAATGAGCAGCTCATTATCTGGCTTTGTGCTGAATGTGGTGATGAACCATCAGGACATTCAGGGGAGGGAGCCGTGGAAAACATGCAGGGCTGCAGCACTTGAGGACCAGAGTTTGATGTCCACAGTGGTGACCTCTCCACTGGAAGACTCATAAGAGAGAGCTTTACATGTCAGTCCTTCCATTTAGTTCTTGAGGACACCACTGTCTGAAAGTAAAGCCCAACGTGGGGCTTGAACCCACAACCCTGAGATAAAGAGTCTCATGCTCTACCGACTGAGCTAGCCAGGCACCTTGTCATGTCCTCATGGAAGGTTCACTGTAATACCCTACACAGAAGATGACTTTATGAGTTCTTTTCTTTTACATTGTGTTATAGTCTGAGCCTGTCCTGATGAGTGTGTCAAATTTGGTGAAGAAGTTTAGGGGTCAGATTTGGTTTCAGTGGCGTCAGGAGAAGAAACAAAGAAAGAAACACTACAGATGCAATAGGGTCCTCGCCTCCAGGCAGCTTCCCTTACGGGCTCAGTCCCTAAAAAAAGGTGCAGAGAACCTGGTGTGCAGTGATGAGGTCCTAGAAAGGGAACCACTAATGGACTCCAGAGTCTCACTGTGCAACTTTTATGTTCACATTGACAACAGCTGAAATGGCTGGAAGGGGCCGTTCCCAATCTGAACCTGGTTTTAATAACAAAACTAAAAGGTTCTGCTCTCCCTGTCAGGGAATTGAACCCTGGACTCAATGTGACAGGAGGAGACACTCTCCACTATAGTCACTATGTGTCTCCCACCTGTCTCTCTGTGTCTCCCACCTGTCTCTCTGTGTCTCCCCCTGTCTCTCTCCGTCTCCCCCTGTCTCTCTGTGTCTCCCCCTGTCTCTCTGTGTCTCCCCCTGTCTCTTTGTGTCTCCCCTGTCTCTCTGTGTCTCCCCCCTGTCTCTCTCTGTCTCCCACCTGTCACTCTGTGTCTCCCCCTGTCTCTCTGTGTCTCCCCCCTGTCTCTCTGTGTCTCCCCCTGTCTCTCTGTGTCTCCCCCTGTCTCTCTGTGTCTCCCCTGTCTCTCTCTGTCTCCCCCTGTCTCTCTGTGTCTCCCCCCTGTCTCTCTGTGTCTCTCCCCTGTCACTCTGTGTCTCCCCCTGTCTCTCTGTGTCTCCCACCTGTCTCTCTGTGTCTCCCCCTGTCACTGTGTGTCTCCCCCTGTCTCTCTGTGTCTCTCACCTGTCTCTCTGTGTCTCCCCCTGTCTCTCTGTGTCTCCCCCTGTCACTCTGTGTCTCCCACCTGTCACTTTGTGTCTCCCACCTGTCTCTCTGTGTCTCTCACCTGTCTCTCTGTGTCACCCCCTGTCTCTGTGTGTCTCCCACCTGTCACTTTGTGTCTCCCACCTGTCTCTCTGTGTCTCTCACCTGTCTCTCTGTGTCACCCCCTGTCTCTGTGTGTCTCTCCCCTGTCACTCTGTGTCTCCCACCTGTCACTTTGTGTCTCCCACCTGTCTCTCTGTGTCTCTCACCTGTCTCTCTGTGTCTCCCCCTGTCTCTCTGTGTCTCCCCCTGTCTCTCTCTGTCTCCCCCTGTCTCTCTGTGTCTCCCCCTGTCACTCTGTGTCTCTCCCCTGTCACTCTGTGTCTCCCACCTGTCTCTCTGTGTCTCCCCCTGTCACTCTGTGTCTCTCCCCTGTCACTCTGTGTCTCTCACCTGTCTCTCTGTGTCTCCCCCCTGTCTCTCTGTGTCTCCCCCTGTCTCTCTGTGTCTCCCCCTGTCTCTCTGTGTCTCCCCCTGTCACTCTGTGTCTCTCCCCTGTCACTGTGTGTCTCCCCCTGTAGCTCTGTGTCTCCCCCCTGTCGCTCTGTGTCTCCCACCTGTCACTTTGTGTCTCCCCCTGTCTCTCTGTGTCTCCCCCTGTCTCTCTCTGTCTCCCCCTGTCTCTCTGTGTCTCCCCCTGTCACTCTGTGTCTCTCCCCTGTCACTGTGTGTCTCCCCCTGTAGCTCTGTGTCTCCCCCCTGTTGCTCTGTGTCTCCCACCTGTCACTCTGTGTCTCTCCCCTGTCACTGTGTGTCTCCCCCTGTAGCTCTGTGTCTCCCCCCTGTCGCTCTGTGTCTCCCCCTGTCACTCTGTGTCTCCCACCTGTCACTTTGTGTCTCCCACCTGTCTCTCTGTGTCTCTCACCTGTCTCTCTGTGTCTCCCCCCTGTCTCTCTGTGTCTCCCCCTGTCTCTCTGTGTCTCCCCCTGTCTCTCTCTGTCTCCCCCTGTCTCTCTGTGTCTCCCCCTGTCACTCTGTGTCTCTCCCCTGTCACTCTGTGTCTCCCACCTGTCTCTCTGTGTCTCTCACCTGTCTCTCTGTGTCTCCCCCCTGTCTCTCTGTGTCTCCCCCTGTCTCTCTCTGTCTCCCCCTGTCTCTCTGTGTCTCCCCCCTGTCGCTCTGTGTCTCCCCCTGTCACTCTGTGTCTCTCCCCTGTCACTCTGTGTCTCTCACCTGTCACTCTGTGTCTCCCCCCCCGTCTCTCTGTGTCTCCCCCTGTCACTCTGTGTCTCTCCCCTGTCACTCTGTGTCTCCACCTGTCACTCTGTGTCTCCCCCTGTCACTCTGTGTCTCCCCCCTGTCTCTCTGTGTCTCCCACCTGTCACTCTGTGTCTCCCCGGGTCACTCTGTGTCTCCCCCCTGTCTCTCTGTGTCTCCCACCTGTCTCTCTGTGTCTCCCCCTGTCACTCTGTGTCTCCCCTGTCTCTCTGTGTCTCCCACCTGTCTCTCTGTGTCTTCCCCTGTCTCTCTGTGTCTCCCCCCTGTCTCTCTGTGTCTCCCCTGTCTCTCTGTGTCTCCCCCTGTCTCTCTCTGTCTCCCCCTGTCTCTCTGTGTCTCCCCCTGTCACTCTGTGTCTCCCCTGTCTCTCTGTGTCTCTCCCCTGTCTCTCTGTGTCTCCCCCTGTCTCTCTGTGTCTCCCCCTGTCACTCTGTGGCTCCCCCCTGTCTCTCTGTGTCTCTCACCTGTCACTCTGTGTCTCCCCCTGTGTCTCCCCCGGTCACTCTGTGGCTCCCCCCTGTCTCTCTGTGTCTCTCACCTGTCACTCTGTCTCCTACCTGTCACTGTGTGCCTCCCCCTGTCACTCTGTGTCTCCCCCTGTGTCTCTGTGTCTCCCCCGGTCACTCTGTGTCTCCCCCCTGTCTCTCTCACCTGTCTCTCTGTGTCTCCTACCTGTCACTGTGTGCCTCCCCTGTCTCTCTCTGTCTCCCACCTGTCACTGTGTGTCTCCCACCTGTCTCTCTGTGTCTCCCTCCTGTCTCACCAATAGCATTTAGCCTTTCTCTACAACAACGTGGCACTAGAGTAACTATCCACGGTTTAAACTCCAATGCCTGTTTACGTCATGTATTACGGTAAAGCAGTCAGAAGGCGACGGGAGCTGCATGGTGCGTTCAAGGACACATCGGTTACAACCTTGAATCAAAACAGTACTGTACAGGCGTATTGTAACAAAAATTCATAGAAAATCAAATTGTTTTCAGCAACCTTCACCAGATTCTTGTTCTACAGGCTCCCAGGCACCTCTGTGCCAATTTTTAACTAGAATTACTGCAGCATTTTCTCACAATTCCACTATGAATTCACAGCAATATACATTACTGTACCTAACCCGTCACTCTGACCTCTGTGGTCATGAAGTCATTAGAGCGCCTCATAATCTCACATGTTAAAGACATTACTGACCCCAGCTGGACTTTCTGCAGTTCACCTACAGAGCCAACAGGTCTGTGGACCACGTGGTAAACATGGCTCTGCACTACGTCTTCCAGCACCTGGACTCCCACGATCCTACACCAGGATCTGGTTTGTGGACTTTTGCTCAGCATTCAGCACAATCATCCCAGCTCTCCTGCAAGACTAGCACCCCCATCAGAATGTGCCAGAATCCACCTGCAGGTGGATCATGGACTTCCTGTGTGGCAGGAGGCAGCAGGTAAAGCTGGTAAAACACGTCAGACTCCCGGACCATTGGCAGTGCCTCCACTCAGGCTGTGTTCTTTCCCCTCTGCTCTTCTCCATGGACACCAACAGCAGCACCTCCAGCAACAGTCTGTCAAGCTCCTGAAGTTCAGAGACAACACCACCCTCATTGACCTCATCTCTGATGGAGACGGTCTTGGAAGACACATTTCCTGGTGTTTTGGTGCAGGTAGAACAACCTGGAGCTCAAGGCTCTAAAGACAGTAGAGATGATTGAGGACTTTAGGAGGAGCTCAGTCCCACTCACCTCCATTGAGCAATTCTTAAGTTAACTGTTATACGGGTGTCTTGTGATTCTGTACGCCACGTTTTCTTGTTTAGAGAATAAAAGACAATAAAAGCCATATCTGCTGTCCATCTTGATCAAGAGTCCACGTCTCCATTGTCCAAACCATACAGCTACTAGAACAGCACACACAAGGCAGAGGTATGACAGGAATTCAAGAAGTATTTAATAGTCCAAACATCAAAATACAGTTGACAGTTTAGATGAAGACTTGGTTGAGCCAAAAACAGTCAAAGGTTCAAATAATAAATGTGATTTAAAAAAAGATGATGACAACAACAAAGAGCAGACAAGCATGAGAAACAGGTACAGACTCACAGACTGTTACACTGACTGGTAAAAAGATGACTGACCAATGAGCTGCAGAGGTTGGAGGATGGAGATGACCAGGTGAGTTGGACTCCTATGAATGGAGGACAAACAAAAACCATTAAGAGACCAAATTCTGCCAAATGAAAGGATGACAACGACAAACAAAGGTACCTGTGGGTCTGTAGAACAAGAATCTGGCGGAGGTTTCTGAAAACAATTTGATTTTCTATGAATTTATGAATGTAGAGTACCATGTATGCAGTGGGTGTAAATTCATAGTGTAATTGTGAGAAAATGCTGCAGTAATTCTAGTTACAAATGGGCACAGAGGTGCCTGGGAGCCTGTAGAACAAGAATCTGGAGAAGGTTTCTGAAATTTGTTATTTTCTATTAATTTCTGTTACTATACGCCTGTACAGTACTGTTGTGACTTCTGGTTGTAACTGAGGTGTCCTTGAACGCACCATGAAGCTCCCGTCGGCTTCCGACTGCTCTACCGTAATACGTGACGTAAACAGGCATTGGAGTTTAAACCACCGTGGATAGTTACTCCAGTCTGGACACCAGTCCAGAGGTCTGGTTTAGCTTCCTGAAGCTAACTTCAGTCCCTGTGGAGAACCGACTTTCAGACCTGAAACCACAGTTTTTCCTCCTCTCTCCTCTTTTCTCTCTCTTCACTAACCGGACCTCGGTAGCGCCCCGCTACCGAGGTCCGACATCCAGCTAGAACTCCGACTCAGAACCGGACTGGCAACGCCGTCCGTTGGTCACGTGACCTCAGAGAGCGTCTGCGGTCGCCTCAGACACCCGAGGGAAACTGAGCCGCCATTTTGGTTCGTTGTAAACAACGCTTGAGCTGCCATCTTGGATGAGGATCACTCATCACTCGGTGGACGTTTAAGACCACAACAGCCACTCATACTGACTCTCCAAGGTCCGCCGCCACCTGGTGGACACTCGTGGTCATTACATCCCCACTCAGACTCCCCGACACACACACACACACACACACACACACACACACACACACACACACACACACACCCTCTTTCTTTGTACACAGTGTTGCTGTTTAGTAGATTAGATCTCCTGTTAGATGACGTTGTTACTTGATTGTATTGATTCATGAGATGATTTCTGAATTATTTATGAATTAATGTATTTGTGTAAATAAACACCTGTTAACTGAATTGATGGATTCCTGGTATTTATTGTGTATTTATTGTTGATAATTCACTGGTTTGTAACAGTCTGAGCTAGAATCTCACACCTTCCTTGTTATTTAAGATTGTTATATTTTGCACAGGAATATTAACTAACTTAAATAACCTTTTTACAAATGAGACTGATATTTTGGTATTAACTATTTCCAGTTTAGCTGGTGGTGCCACAATTCATTATTATTTGATAAATAACCAATTTATTCAATTTGATAATTCTTAATTAATAAATTATTTTGGATAATTTATTCACTTTTAAGCAATTACTCAATTACTTTAGGAGTTGTTAATGAGTAAATTACCATTTACTTCCATTAATAATTGACATTTTTCATAGTTACTTCCAGTGATCTATTACTTTCAGTAATCTATTACTTACAGTAATTGTAACACTAATAACAACCATAAATCCCAACAGGAACAATAGTGTGGATTGAGTGTGTTGTCTTTGTCCCCCACTTGTTCAAAGATGGAGATTCCAGTCAGACAAGTGAAGCTTCCTTCAATTGTCTCTCATGTCCTGAGTCTTGTCCTGCCAAGATGTCCTCCAATCAATGTGTCTTCTCCTTGAAGAGTGAGGAACAGCTGATTCATTCAGAGAGTCATTATTGCTGTCAGTGGTTATTTTCAGTGTTTGCACTCAGTGCAGGATAGAGATCTACTCACATTGTGTTTTTGTTCATGAAAAGTCAGAAAACATACTTTATTGATCCTCCAGGAGAAACTTCACCTCTTCATTTATCTTCTGCTCTTCATAGTGAACCTGAACTACAGAGACCAGAGGTCTGGACTACAAAGCTGGAGTTTCTCTGATCCAGGTAACTTCAGGTTCACTCTGATGGAAAACCTTCCTGAAGCAGGTTGTTGTGGTCCAGAGGTGAAGGTGATGGACTAGAAATCCACTGGGGTCTCCCTGAACCAGAACCAGAAAGAACCAAACACCAAATACCTCATGGTGGCTGATAATGATCCTCCAGTTGTAGAGTCACTTAACATAGCGAGCAGAACATAGTTCATTCTAGATTCTTTTATTTTGAAATCTCATGGCAGAGATCATGAATGCACCAGGAACACCAAGCTTGTAAACAAAGCCAAGTAACGAAACCCTTCATTGGATTCAGGTGTGCTGCAACTGGGAGAACCAGTGTGTCTGATCGCACTCCAGCAGCTCAGCGCCAGAACACGGAGGCTCGAGCTTCTCTAAGGTAATACTCTATACTTTCTATTTCATTGGACTTACACTTTCTTACAGGCCTTGTTTTCTTACTGGGAAGAGAAAATCTCTGCTGACTTCACACACTTGTGATCTGAAATCAGATCCTGAAAACCTGAACTGTCACTAGCAGAGGATGGTTTTGATCCATCGACTTCTGGGTTCTGGGCCCAGCACGCTTCCACTGCGCCACTCTGCTTAGTGCATGACTGCTTCTTCCCAAATCAACTTTCCTTGTAGGATCTTGTTTCCCACTGAGGTCCTGGTTTAGGTGTATGAGGGACATGAAAGTCTACTTGAATTGATCCCCCAACCATTTACTGGAGCACCATTTGTTTCCAGTGTGGTTTTAGACTTGTTGACAGTGTTGGCTTGGAGAGAAAATTCTTGGACGACCAAACAACATCATCAGGGTGAAGGTGTGAGATGAGACGAACTAGAGAACCCAGAACGTCCTCGTCTCCACGTGACCTGGAGTCGCTACTGCAGAGGACCTCAGGGCCCATGAGGGTCGATATGATAAAACCATCAATGTATGTTAGTTTACGGCAGGTATATAAACGGCAAACACACACAAGAAACCATACATTCATAACTTTTTCGGGAAATTTCAAAAAAATCAACTTATCGCTAATATGTAGCTTGTGCCTGTGCATTCAGGTTAAAAATGTCATCATTTCCTGTCTGACAGTAGAGGAAGCATGAGAGTCTGCACCCAGACCACTCTCGATTTGAGGAACTAAAGTTATCCAGAGCTTTGAAAGAGGCAGTGGTGGGATTTGAACCTTCACCATCTGAATTAGCTGAATTAATAATCATTTAAAGTGAGAACAGGCTGAACAAAAGCCTGTTTTGTGTCCAAGTTAAAAATTCCCAATTCCTAAGTTTTGACTCCAGACCCAGGCCTCGTTGATTTGTGGTACCAGTTCAGGTATTTTTCTATATACAACTACTTGTTATTGACATGTGACTGACGTCACAACCTACATTTTTTGACAAGTAACTTGTAATTGTAATGGATTACAGTTTACAAGTAACCTTCCCAACCCTGCTAATTAACGTGTTACATCACTGCAACTGAGTGACTTTATTTACAAAGTTACTCAAAGTCAGTCTTACTGGAGTGTTTTGGTCCAGAAGTATCTGCAGATGAACTTCATCCACAACTGAAGGTTAGAGTCTCCTGGAGTCAGTCCTGCAATATGCAAATTAGCCAGTAGCACCAGACAGGAGGAAGCCTGACTTTGCCTACCATCCACTGCATTGGCCAGGGTTCAGGCCTGATGGTTATCAGGAGGTTGGACGTCACGAGCCGGCGTTTTAACATTTCCCCACTCTGGGAACCATGTTCAAACAAACCTGTCTTCATGTGGATGATAGGACAAAAACAGCTGGTTGAGGTTAACTGGTTTCATGGTGTGGAACAACACACAGAAAACCTTACCCTCCCCTTTGAGGAATTGAACCCTGGGCTCCTCAAAAGGCAATAAATTAGGTTTAACCTGATGTAAAACCTTGCTGGAGCATGTTGTTGTGGCCGAGAGGTTAAGGCGATGGACTCCCTGCGTAGGTTCGAATCCTACCAACAACGCTGCTCAATGCTTTCTCAAGGGTACTTGAAAGACTCTCCTTGTGGAGTATTTTATAAAGTCAAACCTCTGAGTTGGAGACAACCTGAAATCAGAACCAAAAACACAATTCACTTGTTTCCACAAGTCTGAATATTCAAAACTCTTTGTGAAAAACCTTAAACAAATGAAGAAATGATTAATTGCACTTTGTGTTCATTCAGCAAACACATGGTTCCTCATGTCAAAACTTTAATCACTCTTTCATTCCAGAGCTGAGACAACTGAACTCCACACATTTACTGCTGAGCAGTCACTTCTATGTTCAGTTTGGGAATTGAACCCAAGACCTCAGTGTTCTGAGATGAGAATTCCATGAATAGGTCAGACATATGCATGAGGAGAATGAAGCTCATATAAATGAATCATGACACTCAAGAAGAGTCTTTGTGTAACAAAGTATTGATCAGCGTTATTGTCAGGATTCAGACGCTGCATTGTAGCTCCTCCTTATGGAACCGTACCGATGTGCTAGCTACCACTACAGAGGGTGACGGTTGGTACGCTACTTTTGGTACACTGCACAACTTTAATGAGTGAAAACACATGAAGACCTGGACTGGATCATAACGTAGCAGCACACAGTGCAGGGTAGAAATGAGACACTTTGAGGATGAAGGAGTTGGTGACACAGTGAAGCTCCCAGGGAGCTGATGGGGTCAAAGGTCATGGTCTGGACCCACAGTGGTGACCACTCCACTGGAAGACTCATGAGAGAGAGCTTCAGATGCCAATTCTACCATTTAGTTCTTGAGGACACCACTGTCTGAAAGTAAAGCCCAACGTGGGGCTCGAACCCACAACCCTAAAATTAAGAGTCTCATGCTCTACCGACTGAGCTAGCCAGGCACCTTGTTCTGTCCTCATGGAAGGTTCCCTGTAATACCCTACACAGAAGACGACCACTGTTGACTGAGACTTGTTCACATTGTAAAAACTCCATTGTTGTCAGTGTGTCTGCTGCTGTTGTGTAAAAGTAAGACTTTTCTTGAACAGACAAGTTGTTGTCACTTGGAACGTTGTTGTGTAAATGGGATCTAAGACTCAGGTCAAAACCGACCCGTTAACATGTGACTGTCAGTCATTGAAATATCCATCAGTGTGTTATAGAAGGTCTTCAAGTTTCAATAAGCAATACAGACACACTTTTAACTGTTGTGTTACAAAACATGAGTTTTATTTTATTCTCAATGTCAAAAACATGAGCAAGGCTTTTTCACAAAACATGTGAAAACAAGCATGCTGATCCTCTGAAACACACACACACACACACACACACACACACACACACACACACACACACACACACACACACACACACACACACACACAGACACACACACACACACACACACACACACACACACACACACACACACACACACAGATCAGGATTCACTCTGATAGGATCAAAGGAGATCAGCGTCTGTTGCAGATCAAAGCATTGCCTTCAGCATTCACACAATAAAGGCCAATTCGTCCTCCATGAGAAGAAGAAGAAAGTTCAGCACTCCAGGATCCTGCTGAACAAAATGACATCATTTCCTTGGACCAGCTCCTTGTGGCTGAAGAAATGAGTTTGGGCTGTGCCGACCGTCCTGGACCAACTGTTGAGGAGCTGCACTGCACAAACTTCAGCACTGACGTGTGCTGAGCATGCGTGTTCCAGCTCGCTAATAACTAGCAGTCATGTTTTAATCACATTAACTTGTAACATCGCTACTGCAGGAGCACCGCAGCTTGTTGAAATGTCGGAGAGCAGGTTTACGTGATGCACCTGAACGCATCACGAAAAGCACCAACTCCTGCAGTTAAAACCAGACCAACATGGCCGCTCATACAAAAACTCTCTTTCATTACTGAATCAGTTCAGTGAAATGTATTTCTGAAAGCACTGGAGGTGAGAAATAAACTGCAGTTGAAAAGTTAAAACGCTGCTTTACAGACGTGTGGCTGCTGTGAAATAAACAAGAACAAGAACGTTTTCAGAAAGTTGCATTCTCACAATGTCTATGGAACTTTTCAAAAAGTTGTTCTCCAGCAAAGTGTTTAGAATGTGTCACCTCTTGTTGCGTCTTGATTGCCAGCGTCAACCAAAGAGACTCAAAGTCTTCAGGAGCTTCTTCTCTGCTCTGACAAAGGTCGTCTGCTGGGCCTGCAAGTGTAAGGTTTCATCCACATGACGAAAAAACCTCTTTTTTCTCCCCAGCCTTCTCCAAAACAATTGTGTCCACACCTCACTATGAACACGGCTCAACACAAGGCTTCAGGACATGTAGTACACATGTCAGGCCTTTAGGGGCGCTGTGACTCACCAAACACACCAAAAACACAGAAGACAGACCACATTGAAATCTAGAAGTAGATATCTGCTCATAAACCTCTATATAATTCTAGTTCTATAGGTCTATGGCTCCACTCCTCCTCCTCCTAGCGTCAGTAGCTTCTGCAGCTCCACTGGAGCTTGTAGTCCCTGATTGTTGGCTTGGAGAGAAAACTCTTGGACGACCAAACAACATCATCAGGGTGAAGGTGTGAGATGAGACGAACTAGAGAACCCAGAACGTCCTCGGCTACATGTGACCTGGGTGTTTTTAGGTCAGAATGGCCGAGCGGTTGTATTATACTTTCTCCCATGATGCCGTCTGACAGAGCAGAGCTGTCTCATTGTGGGAGGGTCAAAGGGAGGGTCTTCCTTAATTGTCATTAGCTGAACCCTCAATCACACTCGATACAGCTTGATTTGTGATTCTGTGACACCAAATAATATCGTCTCCTGACCTCCACCTCCTATTTTGCTCTTCCTTTTCTTCATCTTTTCTGTCAGGATTTAGTGTCAAAGTGATCAACGGGTTGATTGAGATGTAAAAATATTGACGAATCACATCTTGTGTTTTCAGTGTGGATGTGCAGCTTGATGCTTTTTGTGTCTTTACAACAAGTCTTCAGTCTTCCTCCTCTTCAGCTCCACCTTTTTTTCCTCACGTCTCCGTCCGTGTAGTCAGAAGAATTGGGAGGCACACGGAGCGGTGACGTCCACGTGAACAGGACTGCACTGAGGGGCGTGGCGGCTAAAATGATGTCATTTGGCTGCAGGAAGCCGTGAGGAGCTCGTGGACACGTCAAGCATAAGACAACCTTTACAGTGGAGACGTCACCAAAAAATGTTGATGAGCTGATAATGATCCTACAGTTGTAGAGTTTCTTCACATAGCGAGCAGAACATAGTTCATTCTAGATCCTTTTACTTTGAAAGCTCATGGCAGAGATCATTAAAGCATCAGGAACTAATAAAACATGCCTAAACCCATAACCTGAACACAGTTATCATACATTGGGCAAGGTACCAATCCTACACAGTCTGTATTATACTTAGAAATGCAGTAAAACACTGAACTCCATGTTGAATGCAGTAAAACTGTCTTTCAGTGTATTTATGATGAATTGGTACATAATCAAACAACGTTATCATAGTATCAAGTCATATTGGCTCCAGTATGGATGATTTATTAAGGTTGATAGTTGCTGGACTTACTTTAAAGAGTCTTTGGAATACAGTTGTCACAGTTCTTAAAAGTGACTCATTTTTCATGATGGTAAAATAGACGGTTAAATAGACGTCCTCAATTACAGCCTGTTTAAAATGTCTATTTTCAACTAGTTCTGGCTGTCAAATAGACGTCCACAATAGGGACTGGACAGATGGACGTGTCTTGAACATCTATGGACGTTGCTTGCTCAGTGGGTTTGATCTACATCAGATGCTGATCTCCTTTGTTCTCCTTTGATCTCAGTACTGGAGACAACATTTAACCATGGAGACGCTGAGATGAAAGGAGATTTATTCAAAGCAGAAAGCAGCTTTATTCAGCCTCTTCAGCATTCACACTTGCATTTTGTTCTGGAAATACAAACCTCTAGTTTCAGTAGACTTCCTGTTTGATTGCGATTATTAAAGTTTGAGTGATATTTGTGTGATATTTAAGTTTTGATGAGATGAAGAAGGGAGTTTTGTTTGATGACATTCTTAGAGATCAGACAATGGCTGTGGTGGACATTGGTCATTTTAGTGATTGTAGGTGGCGCTAGAGAGCACATTTGGCCACTTTTAGGGGTTATGCTTTGTTTTTTTTTTTACATCTGAGCACGTCCTGATGAGTGTGACAAATTTGGTGAGCAAGTTCAGGGGTCAAATTTGGGTTCAGGAACGTACCCTGTTTCTCTTGATCATTGAATGTCCACTTAGAGGAAACACAACTGCTGGACAAATGAACCACACCCTTCCAAGGAAAGCAGCTCCAGCAACCAGACACACAATCAAAGCTTTGATGGTGAAAGGTGAAGACAAGCTGCTCAGGAGTTTTCCTCCTGGTCTTTCATGAACCGATTCAGTTGAAAATAAGAAAGACAGGGGATGTAGCTCAGTGGTAGAGTCATGTTTAGCATGTATGAGGTCCTGGGATCAATCCCCAGCTTCTCCAAGCTTCATGTCCAGAGCAGAAAGTAGCTCATTGGTAGATTTCATATCACAATAATCAAACAATCATCAAGACAAGTCCTATAAAGCAGTGGTTCTGCAGGTGGTGACCACAAACCATGATGCTGTTCTCCTGGTTCCTGGCTGAGGTTCTGCTCACTTTAGAATGTTGTTAGTGTTTCAGTCCTGGAGGAGCAGGAGGCGTGTCGACAACCAACACAAGCTGCTCAGGTTGTGCAGCTCATCCAAGATGGAACATCAATGAGCTGTGGCAAGAAGGTTTGCTGTGTCTCCCTGAACAGTGTCCAGAGCATGGAGGACACACCAGGAGACAGGCCAGGCCACCAGGAGACATGGAGGACATACCAGGAGACAGGCCAGGACACCAGGAGACATGGAGGACATACCAGGAGACAGGCCAGGACACCAGGAGACATGGAGGGGGGGTAGGAGGACAACAAGCCAGCAGCAGGACTGCTACCTCCTCCTTGGTGCAAGAAGGACCAGGAGGAGCTGCAAGAGCTGCAGAATGACCTCCAGCAGGACACTAATGTGATGTTTCTGCTCAAAGTGTCAGAAACACACTTCACCAGGGTGCTATGAGGAACCTCGTCCACCAGGGGGAGCTGTTCTTACAGCCCAACACCCTGCAGGGCCATTGGCATTTGCCAGAGAACAGCAATATTGGCAGATTGGCCATTGGAGCCCTGAGTTCTTCACTGATGAGAAGGTTCTCACTGAGCACATGTGACAGACGAGACAGAGTCTGGAGACGCTGTGGAGAACGTTCTGCTGTAGGAACATCCTCCATCATTGTGGAGAACGTTCTGCTGTAGGAACATCCTCCATCATTGTGGAGAACGTTCTGCTGTAGGAACATCCTCCATCATCGTGGAGAATGTTCTGCTGCAGGAACATCCTCCATCATTGTGGAGAACGTTCTGCTGTAGGAACATCCTCCATCATTGTGGAGAACGTTCTGCTGTAGGAACATCCTCCATCATCGTGGAGAACGTTCTGCTGCAGCAACATCCTCCAGCATGACACTTGTGGTCACACACACACACACACACACACACACACACACACACACACACACACACACACACACACACACACACACACACACACACCCTCTTTCCTTGTACACAGTGTTGCTGTTTAGTAGATCAGATCTCCTGTTAGATGACGTTGTAACTTGATTGTGTTGATTTGTGATATGATTTCTGAATTATTTATGAATTAATACATTTGTGTAAATAAACACCTGTTAGCTGAATTGATGGATTCCTGGTAATTATTGTGTATTTATTGTTGACAATTCACTGGTTTGTAACAGTCTGAGCTAGAATCTCACACCTTCCTTGTTATTTAAGATTGTTATATTTTTCACAGAAATATTAACTAGCTTAAATAACCTTTTTACAAACGAGACTGATATTTAGGTATTAACTATTTCCAGTTTAGCTGGTGGTGCCCCAGTGGGGTGGGACTTACTCCCTTCTAACCAATCACATGTCTGTATTCCTTAAAGTTGCTCAAAAGAGTTCAATTCAACACATATTCTCATTTTAATGATCAAATCAAGGAAAATATAGAAATACAAGAAAGTAACATCATCATATTGATACTGATGATAGTAATGTTTTGTTTACAGGAAATCTGCAGGATGTTTGTCTGGAGAAATGTTTAATTTAATAACAATGAAGAGACACTAACTCAATGTTAATCCACTTGTTGATGTTAGACGTAACGTTCTCTGGCAAATGCCAATGGCCCTGCAGGGTGTTGGGCTGTAAGAACAGCTCCCCCTGGTGGACGAGGTTCCTCATAGCACCCTGGTGAAGTGTGTTTCTGACACTTTGAGCAGAAACATCACATTAGTGTCCTGCTGGAGGTTCTGCAGCTCTTGCAGCTCCTCCTGGTCCTTCTTGCACCAAGGAGGAGCTAGCAGTCCTGCTGCTGGCTTGTTGCCCTCCTACCCCCCCTCCATGTCTCCTGGTGTCCTGGCATGTCCTCCATGTCTCCTGGTGTCCTGGCCTGTCTCCTGGTATGTCCTCCATGTCTCCTGGTGTCCTGGCCTGTCTCCTGGTATGTCCTCCATGCTCTGGACACTGTTCAGGGAGACACAGCAAACCTTCTTGCCACAGTTCATTGATGTTCCATCTTGGATGAGCTGCACAACCTGAGCATCTTGTGTTGGTTGTCGACACGCCTCCTGCTCCTCCAGGACTGAAACACTAACAACATTCTAAAGTGAGCAGAACATCAGCCAGGAACCAGGAGAACAGCATCATGGTTTGTGGTCACCAGCTGCAGAACCACTCCTTTATAGGACTTGTCTTGATGATTGTTTGATTATTGTGATATGAAATCTACCAATGAGCTACTTTCTGCTCTGGACATGAAGCTTGGAGAAGCTGGGGATTGATCCCAGGACCTCATACATGCTAAGCATGACTCTACCACTGAGCTACATCCCCTGTCTTTCTTATTTTCAACTGAATCGGTTCATGAAAGACCAGGAGGAAAACTCCTGAGGAGCTTGTCTTCACCTTTCACCATCAAAGCTTTGATTGTGTGTCTGGTTGCTGGAGCTGCTTTTCTTGGAAGGGTGTGGCTACATGCGAAGCATGCGCTCTACCACTGAGCTACATCCCCTGTCTTCTAATTTCTTAAGCTGGATCAGTTGCTAGAGCCTGAGACCCTTAAGCTCAGGGTTGTGGGTTCAAGTCCCATGTTGGGCAGAGCTCTCTATTGAGACAGTGGTGGCCTTGAGGACAGAATGGTGGACTTGAGATCTGAACCTGACAGTTGAGAAGTCACCAGTGTGGATTTAGAGTTCTCAAAGTGGTGATGGTGGTATAGTGGAGAGCATAGCTGCCTTCCAAGCAGTTGACCCGGGTTTGATTCCCGGCCATCACAGAGGAGAGACTTTCCTCTACATGTTATGATGTTGGATATTTTTCAGTTCTTTCAAACCTTTATTCAAAGGCTCAATGTACGTCCAAAAAGTCCCTCCTAAATTTTTCTTTTCCTTTTCTAGGGCGAAGAGGAGATGAAGAAGAGGGTGAAGAAGAGAGATGAATAAGAGGATGAAGAGGAGAGATGAAGACTGATGAAGCATGAAAAGATAAAGTTGAAACAGTTTAAAAAGATTTAAAGAACATACAAATTTGAAAAAAGTTTAAAGGTTGAGATTTAAAACTAAATTTAAAACATAAAGTTGAAAAATATTGAAAAAAGCTGAAAAAGTTTTTAAAAAGCTGAAAAAGTTGAAAAAGCTTCACAAAATGTTTCAAAAAGTTTAACATTTTCAAAAAGTTTAAACGTCAAGGCTTAAAACAAAGTTGAGAAAAAGTGGGAAAAAGTTGAAACAGTTGAAAAAGATTTTGAAAAGTTCCAAGTTTGAAAAGCGTTGAAAGTTTCCAACAGTTTAAAAAGCTGACAGTTAAATAACAGGTGAAAAGTGGGCGTGGCTTTGCCTGCTGGCAGCCTGATTAGTGCAGGTGAGTCTGTTGCCGTGGAGACGGAGCTCCTCTGCTGTCACTCTGTGACAGGCTGGATGAGAACAGGGCTACAAAGCTGATATGCAGCTCCCCAACAACTGCTTGTAGTTGGAAAACCGTGACACTTGGTTGAAAAATGTCTTCACCGTCGGCGTCAGAAGAAGTTGAAGGACGTGTAGTGAGCTTCTCATGTCCTCACGACATTCCGTCTCCCCGTGAGGACTTGAAACAAATGTCCCAACTTTTGGGATTTGGGGAGAAAATGACTCGTCAAAATACATTGGTGCGGGTGGGAGAAAATCCTGCGCTCCTTGTCAATTAAGTCCGCTGGAGGGAGAACCGTGTCTCTCTGAGACAGAAGTGTCCCCTCATGAGAAGCACAAGACCTGTAGCTACAGTTTGATGTATAATATGTTGAGAAAGATGAAGAAATGTGGCCGTGGCGACGAGTTATACACGTTTTTTTTGTAATCCAACAGCTTCCCTCACTCTAACCAAAGCCTCTGCACTCTAGCCTCCAATACACACCCATGTTAAACTCCAAAAAGAACAATGGATCCTATGGTGATCCAGTAGTAAGTACATTATTCTGATTTTTAGTTTCCACATGTTCATGCAAAACCACCTGAGATGTGCTGAAATAGCTCAGTTGGGAGAGTGTTAGACTGAACATCTAAAGGTCCCTGGTTCAATCCCGGGTGTCAGCAAAGACTACTGTAGTTTTCCTCATCTCTCTCCATAAGCCTGACCTCACGAGGGTACGCCCACCTTCCGCTCATGTTATCTAATTGTGGTTATTTAAACACACACATAGACACTTTTTTGCATCTGAACCGCTAAGTTGTGCCGCTAAACCACTTCCTCATGACCACCAGAGTTCTAACTGGATGTTCCAGTTTCCTTTCCTTCAAAGTGATGAATGAACCTCCTCTTACCTTCACATGGAGGAACCCGGGGAGGAGGAACCAGGGGAGGAGGAACCAGGGGAGGAGGAGCCAGGGGAGGAGGAACCCGGGGAGGAGGAACCAGGGGAGGAGGAACCAGGGGAGGAGGAACCAGGGGAGGAGGAACACAGAGGATTAAAGTGCAGAAACACAGTTTACACAGTCAAACTTCTCCCAACGCTCCACACCCGCTCACACACTCACACCCACACACTCCTAGCATGCACCGAGAGAGAGAGAGCGAGAGAGAGAGAGAGAGAGAGAGAGAGAGAGAAAGAGAGAGGGGGAGGCGTAGCGCTGTGTGTCCAGGACAATTTGCTTATAAATTGTAAATTGTAATTAAAATTGAGATGTATCCACGGCATGAAGTCTGTTCATTGTATAAGCTGCAGGGATCATAGCCCATGAAAAAAGTAGCAGCTTATAGTCCAGAAAATACGGTAGATAATTGTACCACCCCAACTCATTACTACATGCTTGATTCCTTGGGTTTTCAGCTAGCATGTCCTTGCTAACTCTGGTTGTGCTGCATTGTGCAGAAGAAGAAGAAGCTGGAGGACTTGTGGTTCAGGAACAGTCCTGGCAGTGTCCTGGTTCTCCCATGCAGGTCCAAGGAGCTGGTCTCTTGAGATCTGTGATGAAACTTTGTCCTGTGTGATCCAGGAGGAGCTGGCCGGTGCCGCTGGAATCCTTCTGTGTTTTCTGTCATTGGTTGGTTAGTTTAGATGAGAAAGAATTTTCTTTACACCCAAACAAGTCTCAAATAAGTTTAAAAACAAGTCATCAGTAAAATAACTAGGTTAATTTTTAAATGAGTAACTAGTAATCAGTAATCAGATTAGTTTTTCAAGGTAACTGTGGCAACACTGCTAAGATCTCATGTTTGGTTTTTAAAACACCTCAGGTGCTTAAAACAAGACAATTCCAGGTGAAATAGTGTGTCTGCCTCTCCTTTGTTCTTCGTGTCTCCATGGCAACAGAAGTTGATCTCCTTTAATCTCCTTTCATCTCTTCCATGAGGAGCCTCTCCCATCACTTTGTATGAAACATTGTTTTGCTGGTTTTTTCAATTGTGTTTGGAAGCAGTTATGTGAATCATTAACAAAAGTGATAACAACGTATTCCTGATGTTCTTCTTGTGTCTGTGCTCCAGCAGTGCAGGACGAGTTATTCAGTAAAAAACTGAGACGCTGTCACATGGTCGAGGGGCGGAGCCACGCCGTACTGTACCTTACACACCATTTCCTGTTTCACTTCTTAACAAATCACATTATGGATCTGATCTGGATCTGAGCTGAATTTGGCCAAAAAGAGACTGAATGAACAGCTTTAACTTCACAAGTAAAAGTGAACTCTCACACATTGAACCAAAAAAATATGAAATAAAATCATAGCGCAACAAAGAGACTTAGTGATGAAACTCAAAGCCACGCCCACTTTTAATAATAACCAGTCTCTGTGGCGCAATCGGCTAGCGCATTCGGCTGTTAACCGAAAGGATGGTGGTTGGAGCCCACCCAGGGACGAGATCTTTGGCTGTGCACAGAGAGACACTTCAAGACAGACAACCAACAATACTTTCATTTGAATAGTGTGTATAGATTAGATCCATTCAGATATCACCACATGGAGGTGCTGTTTCAAGAAGTGCAGCAGGATGACTGGTTTCGGTGAAGGACTGCTAATTCTCCATGTGTATGTTCAAATCCCGTACTGGTCGATTCATGGTATTATATCACATGACTGAAACATTCCTCCAGAACTCATAACGAACCAGAGTTAGCAAGGAGATGCTAACTGAAAACCGAAGGAATCAAATGTGTAGGAGTGAGTATAACATTGGGGTGGACACATATTGGAAACCTGACTGATCCGTAAATAGTGTAACCACAAATGTCAAAAATTAACTACACTACTTTCTGGACTATAAGCCCTTACTTTTTCCACGTGCTATGATCCCTGCAGCTTATGTTGGATAGCTGGATGTCGGAACATCCAGTTAGAAGTCTGGTGGTTGTGAGGAGGTGGTTTAGCGGCACAAGTTAGCGGTTCAGATGCTAAATGTGGCTATGTGGAGAGCTTATCTCAATCAGTTACCACATGCGGTGGCGAGATACACGCGGGGCGCTCACGGGGAGTTAATGTGAGAGAGAGAGGGGGAAAAGCTCTAGCAAAGTTTGAAACTCGGTTCTCCACACAGGGATTGAAGTTAGCTTCAGGAAGCTAAACCAGACCTCTGGTGTCCGAGGAGGAAACCGAGGCTTCAGACGGGAGTGCGCCTGAACACGACATTCACACATGAACACAAACAGATGCAACTTTATCAGAAAACACAGAAGATAAATACATTTTATGTATTAGCTCAGGCTAATCTAACAATGCTGCCCAGACAAAAGCTTGTTTACTATTCCTGGTGTGTGGTTGTTCAGCACCGATAGTGCTGGTCTCACAATGGGTCTGAGGATCTCATCTGGTACCTCATGGCAGTCAGGGTTCCTCTGGCTAGAACATGGAGGCTGTGGGCCATCCAAAGAAATGCCTCCCCACACCATTACTGACCCAGCGCCAAACCACTCATGCTGGAGGATGTTCCTGCAGCAGAACGTTCTCCACGGCTCATGCTGGAGGATGTTCCTGCAGCAGAATGTTCTCCACGACTCATGATGGAGGATGTTCCTGCAGCAGAATGTTCTCTACGGCTCATGCTGGAGGATGTTGCTGCAGCAGAACGTTCTCCACGGCTCATGCTGGAGGATGTTCCTGCAGCAGAACGTTCTCCAGGGCTCATGCTGGAGGATGTTCCTGCAGCAGAACATAGATTCAGTAGCATGATAGCCATTAGCTCATCTCAATGATAACTAGGTAAGCCAGGTAGCTACAACACTGAACAGTGTGTCCATGGCAACAGACACTGAGCTCCTTTGATCTCCTTTGATCTCCATGAGTGCCTCTCTCATCTGCATCACAGGTGGTAATGAGATATGGCTGGAAGGGGTTTTTTAATAACAAAACTTAAAGGTTTTGTACCTGTCAGCTGCCTCACCAGGTGAGTAACACCTGTACGATGCCTTCTGCTCTCTGAGTTTCACTTCAACAAGTTCCAGGAATGTGAACTCAGGGCTTCTTCTTGAACTGAAGCTTTAAAGAAACTGTCATGGCAGCTTTGTCCACTAGTGTGGAAACTTGTGGAAACACTCTGCTTTCAGATTGAGGGACCAGCAGGCCAACAAGAGTGTGAGGAGCAACCTGAGGGGGGCGCCAACGAGGCCAAGACAAAATCCCAGCAGTGCATCCAGCAGCCGTGATCGTATAGTGGTTTGTACTCTGCGTTGTGGCCGCAGCAACCCCGGTTCGAATCCGGGTCACGGCAATGGCTGCTAAAATGTTGTCGTCACAAGTTTTAAAGCAGGTACATGGAACCATTAACAAGTTCTGCTCAGACCATCTCAAGCTCCGAGTCGAGCTGTAGGGCTTCATGAGATCAGCAATGTAAGGAGGAGCTTGACCATGTAGGGCCGGAAAAGGTAGCACCAAGATTTTAACCTGAATATGAAAGTCAACAGGGAGCCAGTGGAGAGATATGAACAGAGGTCACATGGTCCTCCTGTTGCTGCTGCTCTAAAGTCTCACGACTGAATTTTGGACTGACTGCAACTGATCCAGCTAAGTTTTGTTGAGACAGAGCACCTGCATCCATTTATTATCACAAAGTAAAAGAGGCTGAATTAATAATCATTTAAAGTGAGAACAGACTGAACAAAAACCTGTTTTGTGTCCAAGTTAAAAATTCCCAATTCCTAAGTTTTCACTCCAGACCCAGGCCTCGTTGATTTGTGGTACCAGTTCAGGTATTTTTCTAAATACAACTACTTGTTATTGACATGTGACTGACGTCACAACCTAAATTTTTTGACAAGTAACTTGTAATTGTAATTGATTACAGTTTACAAGTCACCTTCCCAACCCTGCTAGTTAACGTGTTACCACCATCACTGGAACTGAGTGACTTTATTTACAAAGTTACTCAAAGTCAGTCTTTCTCCTGTCTGGTGCTCATGGCTAATTTGCATATTGCAGGACTGACTCCAGCAGACTCTAACCTTCAGTTGTGGATGAAGTTCATCTGTAGATACTTCTGGACCAAAACCCTTGAGTTATGACCTCCTGCTGTGATTGAAACTCCAGTATTTAAAGCTTGTAGCTCACAGGTGTGTTTAGTTACATAATCAGAGAGCAACAGAATCCATCAATGTCTCATTACCTCCTGTGGATTCAATTCAGATGAGAGAGGCACCTCATGGAGATCAAAGGAGATAAAAGAAGAGTGTCTGATGAGCAATGGCTATGTTTCAACTTTTTCAACTCTCTTCAACTTTTTAAAATATTTCAACTTTTGTGCAACTTTTTTATAATGTTAGTGGATGGAGAAATGTTCAACTTTTAACTACCTATAACTTCTTCAAATCTTAACCGATTTCAACCATTCGACTTTTAAACTGTTCAACTTTTTCAACTTTTTTTAAAACTTCTTAAACTTTTTTCAAATCTTTTCAACTTTTTAAAATATTTAAACGTTGTCAAATTCAATTTAACATGGAAGTGGACGGAGAAGAAAATGTGAACTCCTTCAACTTTGAACCCCGACAGCTTGGTCAAACTTCCAGCTAGAAACATGGTGTGACTCACCAAATGTTGCCACTCTTGTCGTCTTTTCAGAAGTGTCACCGTCTTTTTTCTATCTGTCACCAATTTTAAACTGCGAGCCTTCAAGTTTCATCAAGTTTTAGCCGATGTAGGAGTTTAACATGGGTGTGTATTGGAGGCTAGAGTGCAGAGACTTTGGTTAGAGTGAGGGAAGCTGTTGGATTACAAAAAAAAAAATGTCTTTAACTCGTCGCCACGGCCACATTTCTTCGTCTTTCTCAACATATTATACATCAAACTGTAGCTACAGGTCTTGTGCTTCTCATGAGGGGACACTTTTGTCTCAGAGAGACACGGTTCTCCCTCCAGGGGACTTAATTGACAGGGAGTGCAGGATTTTCTCCCACCCGCACCAATGTATTTTGACGAGTCATTTTCTCCCCAAATCCCAAAAGTTGGGACATTTGTTTCAAGTCCTCACGGGGAGACGGAACGTCGTGAGGACATGAGAAGCTCACTACACGTCCTTCAACTTCTTCTGACGCCGACGGTGAAGACATTTTTCAACCAAGTGTCACGGTTTTCCAACTACAAGCAGTTGTTGGGGAGCTGCGTATCAGCTTTGTAGCCCTGTTCTCATCCAGCCTGTCACAGAGTGACAGCAGAGGAGCTCCGTCTCCACGGCAACAGATTCACCTGCACTAATCAGGCTGCCAGCAGGCAAAGCCACGCCCACTTTTCACCTGTTATTTAACTGTCAGCTTTTAACTTTTAACTTTTCTAAATCTTTTTCAACTGTTTCAACTGTTTCAAATTTTTCAACTTTATTTCAAACCTTGACCTTTAAACGTTTTGAAAATGTTTAACTTTTTGAAACTTTTGCAACTTCTTTCAATATTTTTTCAACTTTCTGTTTTAAATTTGTTTAAATTGTTTAAATTTTTGTTTTAAACCTTGACCTTTAAACTTTTTTCAAACTTGTATGTTCTTTAAATCCTTTTTAACTGTTTCAACTTCATCTCTTCATGCTTCATCAGTCTTGATCTGTCCTCTTCATCCTCTTATTCATCTCTCTTCTTCACCCTCCTCTTCATCTGTCCTCTTCACCCTCTTCTTCATCTCCTCTTCACCCATTTTAAACTGCCAGTCTTTAAACTCTTTCTTAAACTCTCACTCCAGACCAGAGACGGGCCGGCAGGACAAAGCATTACAGTCTACCTGCCGGCAGGCATGCAGGACAAAGTATTACAGTCTACCTACAGCATTCACACTATCATGCATTTGCTGCGGGAAATGCAGATTCTCTCGTCTCTGGATTGAGTTGCTGCTTGTAGTCACATGTGTTCACATGACCCTGTTGACCTCCAGCAGAGTTTCCAGCAGTGGACACTACTGGCCCTAGAAAAGGAAAAGAAAAAGTTAGGAGGGACTTTTTGGACGTACATTGAGCCTTTGAATAAAGGTTTGAAAGAATTGAAAAATATCCAATATCGAAAAATGTAGAGGAAAGTCTAACCTCTGTGATGGCCGGGAATTGAACCCGGGTCAACTGCTTGGAAGGCAGCTATGCTCTCCACTATACCACCATCACTACTTTGAGAACTTTCACCTGTCAAAGATCATAAAGACACCATTCAGCTCCAAATATGCTGGAAACTGTGTTGAGGAATTTCTAAAACACTTCTATGTTTCTGCCCAGTTTCGAACAGGGGACATTTGGCGTGTGAAGCAAACGTGATAACCACTACACTACAGAAACTCTGATAGAGGTAGCAGGGTCGTGTGATGTCCTGCAGCAGCTCAATCCAGAGATCAAAGGTTTTAGGAAACTAGAAAGTTCCTGAACCAGACTCTGCTGGTAGAAGTTTGTTTGTAGAGGCAGACACACTATTTAATCTGGAATTTTCTTATTTTAAGCGCCTGAGGTGTTTTACAAACCTAACGTGAGAACTGAGCAGTGTTGCCACAGTTACCTTGAAAAACTAATCTGATTACTAATTACTAGTTACTCCTTTAAAAGTAACTCAATTACTTTACTAATCACTTGTTTTTAAAAGTAACTAAGTTAGATTAGAAGTTACTTTCAGCAGCTGCTGACAACACCCCCCATCGTCTGAACATAAAGGTTACAACCTGTTTTGCCCAAAACTCTGCTGATCCCTGCCTCCTGCACCATGTTTATACATATTTAACCTTTGACCTTCATTCTTTGTTGTATTTATTTGTGACTCACGCTTTTATATTTGAAATTTTGTTAAAAGCACATTCTGGTCCTTTCCTAACCAGTTCCCTGATAGTGTCTTAGAAGAACTGCTTTCATCTGAGCCTTTGAAGAAAGGCTCCATATCAACATTTTACAACTGTGAACTGTCAGAGTGTGAAAATATCCCCACTTTCGACCACACCAAGTGTTTTATGGACAAAATATCTCAACAATGTTTTTTGACTCTTTATCAAATTGCATGATAATAAACTAACTCCTATTTTATTTCCTCATGAGTGGCCCTAAAACTCTTCTGCAGTAACAAGTTGGTCTGAGTTTCTTAAAAAGGTCTATTTTAAAACCTGCTAGTGAATTTCAGTCCAACATGTCTGTGGCAGACAGAAGAACCAGACTGGAGGTAAAACTGCTGAGCTGAGTGAACTCATTCTATGATCAACAGTTACCATGGCAACATGACAAGAGCTACTTTCTGACATCACTGTGATGTCATCAGTCTCAGTATCTACTGCATGACCAGCAGAATTTCAAATGTTGAAGTCTTCAACTGAGATAAAATACTGCAGTGAGTCCTGACAGGAACCAGCAGGAAAACAAAAACTCAGCTGGGAGTTGAACCCCCAACCTCCAACATCAGAGTTGAGGACACAAACCAATAATGCGTCGATGCCCCAATAACCCACATTTCTACACATTGTTATGACGGCGCCACTCTGTTTCATCTTGTGGATAAAACTTTGGGTCTGAATTCCAGTTTTTCTCGATTGCTAAAACACAAAACCTGGTTCCTGCAGCACAAAAGCCCAAACCTTCTCGTCATTCCCAGAAGCACACACAACTTGTTCTGTCCTCATGGAAGGTTCCCTGTAATACCCTACACAGAAGACCACCACTGTTGACTGAGACTTGTTCACATTGTAAAAAGTCCATTGTTGTCAGTGTGTCTGCTGCTGTTGTGTAAAAGTAAGACTTTTCTTGAACAGACAAGTTGTTGTCACTTGGAACGTTGTTGTGTAAATGGGATCTAAGACTCAGGTCAAAACCGACCCGTTAACATGTGACTGTCAGTCATTGAAATATCCATCAGTGTGTTATAGAAGGTCTTCAAGTTTCAATAAGCAATACAGACACACTTTTAACTGTTGTGTTACAAAACATGAGTTTTATTTTATTCTCAATGTCAAAAACATGAGCAAGGCTTTTTCACAAAACATGTGAAAACAAGCATGCTGATCCTCTGAAACACACACACACACACACACACACACACACACACACACGCACACACACACACACACACACGCACACACGCACACACGCACACACGCACACACGCACACACGCACACACACACACACACACGCACACACACACACACGCACACACGCACACACGCACACACGCACACACACACACACACACACACACACACACACACACACACACACACACACACACACACACACACACACACACACACAGATCAGGATTCACTCTGATAGGATCAAAGGAGATCAGCGTCTGTTGCAGATCAAAGCATTGCCTTCAGCATTCACACAATAAAGGCCAATTCGTCCTCCATGAGAAGAAGAAGAAAGTTCAGCACTCCAGGATCCTTCTGAACAAAATGACATCATTTCCTTGGACCAGCTCCTTGTGGCTGAAGAAATGAGTTTGGGCTGTGCCGACCGTCCTGGACCAACTGTTGAGGAGCTGCACTGCACAAACTTCAGCACTGACGTGTGCTGAGCATGCGTGTTCCAGCTCGCTAATAACTAGCAGTCATGTTTTAATCACATTAACTTGTAACGTCGCTACTGCAGGAGCACCGCAGCTTGTTGAAATGTCGGAGGGCAGGCTTACGTGATGCACCTGAACGCATCACGAAAAGCAGCAACTCCTGCAGTTAAAACCAGACCAACATGGCCGCTCATACAAAAACTCTCTTTCATTACTGAATCAGTTCAGTGAAATGTATTTCTGAAAGCACTGGAGGTGAGAAATAAACTGCAGTTGAAAAGTTAAAACGCTGCTTTACAGACGTGTGGCTGCTGTGAAATAAACAAGAACAAGAACGTTTTCAGAAAGTTGCATTCTCACAATTTCTATGGAACTTTTCAAAAAGTTGTTCTCCAGCAAAGTGTTTAGAATGTGTCGCCTCTTGTTGCGTCTTGATTGCCAGCGTCAACCAAAGAGACTCAAAGTCTTCAGGAGCTTCTTCTCTGCTCTGACAAAGGTCGTCTGCTGGGCCTGCAAGTGTAAGGTTTCATCCACATGATGAAAAAACATCTTTTTTCTCCCCAGCCTTCTCCAAAACAATTGTGTCCACACCTCACTATGAACACGGCTCAACACAAGGCTTCAGGGCATGTAGTACACATGTCAGGCCTTTAGGGGCGCTGTGACTCACCTAACACACCAAAAACACAGAAGACAGACCACATAGAAATCTAGAAGTAGATATCTGCTCATAAACCTCTATATAATTCTAGTTCTATAGGTCTATGGCTCCACTCCTCCTCCTCCTAGCGTCAGTAGCTTCTGCAGCTCCACTGGAGCTTGTAGTCCCTGATTGTTGGCTTGGAGAGAAAACTCTTGGACGACCAAACAACATCATCAGGGTGAAGGTGTGAGATGAGACGAACTAGAGAACCCAGAACGTCCTCGGCTACATGTGACCTGGTGTTTTTAGGTCAGAGTGGCCGAGCGGTTGTATTATACTTTCTCCCATGATGCCGTCTGACAGAGCAGAGCTGTCTCATTGTGGGAGGGTCAAAGGGAGGGTCTTCCTTAATTGTCATTAGCTGAACCCCCAATCACACTCCATACAGCTTCATTTGTGATTCTGTGACTCCAAATAATATCACCTCCTGACCTCCACCTCCTATTTTGCTCTTCCTTTTCTTCATCTTTTCTGTCGGGATTTAGTGTCAAAGTGATCAACGGGTTGATTGAGATGTAAAAATATTGACGAAGCACATCTTGTGTTTTCAGTGTGGATGTGCAGCTTGATGCTTTTTGTGTCTTTACAACAAGTCTTCAGTCTTCCTCCTCTTCAGCTCCACCTTTTTTTCCTCACGTCTCCATCCGTGTAGTCAGAAGAATTGGGAGGCACACGGAGCGGTGACGTCCACGTGAACAGGACTGCACTGAGGGGCGTGGCGGCTAAAATGATGTCATTTGGCTGCAGGAAGCCGTGAGGAGCTCGTGGACACGTCAAGCATAAGACAACCTTTACAGTGGAGACATCACCAAAAAATGTTGATGAGCTGATAATGATCCTACAGTTGTAGAGTTACTTCACATAGCGAGCAGAACATAGTTCATTCTAGATCCTTTTACTTTGAAAGCTCATGGCAGAGATCATTAAAGCATCAGGAACTAATAAAACATGCCTAAACCCATAACCTGAACACAGTTACCATACATTGGGCAAGGTACCAATCATACACAGTCTGTATTATACTTAGGAATGCAGTAAAACACTGAACTCCATCTTGAATGCAGTAAAACTGTCTTTCAGTGTATTTATGGTGAATTGGTACATAATCAAACAACGTTATCATAGTATCA
Organism: Blennius ocellaris; assembly: GCF_963422515.1. Taxonomy (NCBI): domain Eukaryota; kingdom Metazoa; phylum Chordata; class Actinopteri; order Blenniiformes; family Blenniidae; genus Blennius; species Blennius ocellaris. The sequence continues at coordinate 18,305,819 of NC_137671.1, read as the reverse complement.
AGTCATATTGGCTCCACTATGGCTCCATGGTGTAATGGTTAGCACTCTGGACTCTGAGTCCAGTGATCTGAGTTCAAATCTCAGTGGTTTCATTGTCTCCTCACATCTACACAGCTGACAACAATGATTGGCTCGTCACCATGACAACTCAACTGTGTTTGAACATCCAGGACTGTGGCCCTTGAGGACCAGGGTTCCCCACACCTGATCTAGAGGATCTTTGACCCCATCAGCTCCCTGGAAGCTTCACTGTGTCACCTCACCTCCTCATCAATGTGATGTGCTGCTGTTGTTGCTTGATGTCTACCATCATTTATTTAAACGTAGAACTAGAACTACACTCGGTAGAGCGCAGATCTTCACCAACGCCACATTTTTTTTTTAAACAAGTGTGTTTATAAATTTTTTCAAAATAATTATTCACAATACAACAAAAAAAACAAAAAAAAAACACAGGTGCAAAACAAAACTGTCACAATAAGGCTCATCTTAAATGGTACAAACATCACAGGGCAGCAGCATGTGTTATTTACAAATTCCAAAATATAAAAATCCATCATCTCACTTGACGAAAAGCATTTCAAATATAAATAAAAGGAGCGGAAAACAAAAAACAAAAAAAAACAAAAAAACAAAAAACAAAAACAAAAACAAACAGACGTATAATAAATACATGGTAATTACATTTGTTGATGGCTTACATACAGGGGGAACAGGCCTCCAATGCTTTCCTCCCCTCCAAGAACACCATAAAAGATGTCCACATACTGTCAAAGATTAGATATTTACCCTTTAACGTGAAGGTGACTTTTTCAAGTGCCAGGGAGTCTGATAGTCCTGCAAGCCAGACACTGGTACTTGGTTTAGTAGTGGATTTCCATGACTTTGCTATAGTGTATTTGGCTTGTAACAAGCAAAAAATAATCATAGATTTATTTGCCTTGTTAAGGCTAAGGTTTATCGGAAAAATACCAAGAATACAAAGTTTGGGGTCTAATATTAGTTTTATACCTGTAACCTGCAAAATCATATCACCTCAGTCCAAAAGGCCTGAATCAATGGGCAGTCCCATAGGCAATGGTATAGTGTGCCCACTCTACCACACTTGTAGCACGTGTCAGGGTTATTGGGGTTGAATTGATTTAGTTGAGTTGGTCTTACATATATTCTCATTATCCACTTGTACTGAAGTAGGAGAGCACTGATGCTTCCTTTAGAACCTCCTTTAGCATAGGATAGCACTGATGCTTCCTTTAGAACCTCCTTTAGCATAGGATAGTACTGATGCTTCCTTTAGAACCTCCTTTAGCATAGGATAGTACTGATGCTTCCTTTAGAACCTCCTTTAGCATAGGATAGCACTGATGCTTCCTTTAGAACCTCCTTTAGCATAGGATAGCACTGATGCTTCCTTTAGAACGTCCTTTAGCATAGGATAGCACTGAGTTTTCCTTTAGAACCTCCTTTAGCATAGGATAGTACTGATGCTTCCTTTAGAACCTCCTTTAGCATAGGATAGCACTGATGCTTCCTTTAGAACCTCCTTTAGCATAGGATAGCACTGAGGCTTTCTTTAGAACCTCCTTTAGCATAGGATAGTGCTGATGCTTCCTTTAGAACCTCCTTTAGCATAGGATAGCACTGATGCTTCCTTTAGAACCTCCTTTAGCATAGGATAGCACTGAGGCTTCCTTTAGAACCTCCTTTAGCATAGGATAGCACTGATGCTTCCTTTAGAACCTCCTTTAGCATAGGATAGTACTGATGCTTCCTTTAGAACCTCCTTTAGCATAGGATAGCACTGATGCTTCCTTTAGAACCTCCTTTAGCATAGGATAGCACTGAGGCTTTCTTTAGAACCTCCTTTAGCATAGGATAGTGCTGATGCTTCCTTTAGAACCTCCTTTAGCATAGGATAGCACTGATGCTTCCTTTAGAACCTCCTTTAGCCTAGGATAGTACTGAGGCTTCCTTTAGAACCTCCTTTAGCATAGGATAGCACTGATGCTTCCTTTAGAACCTCCTTTAGCATAGGATAGCACTGATGCTTCCTTTAGAACCTCCTTTAGCCTAGGATAGTACTGATGCTTCCTTTAGAACCTCCTTTAGCATAGGATAGCACTGATGCTTCCTTTAGAGCCTCCTTTAGCATAGGATAGCACTGATGCTTCCTTTAGAACCTCCTTTAGCATAGGATAGTGCTGATGCTTCCTTTAGAACCTACTTTAGCATAGGATAGTGCTGATGCTTCCTTTAGAACCTACTTTAGCATAGGATAGTACTGATGCTTCCTTTAGAACCTACTTTAGCATAGGATAGTACTGATGCTTCCTTTAGAGCCTCCTTTAGCATAGGATAGCACTGATGCTTCCTTTAGAACCTCCTTTAGCATAGGATAGTGCTGATGCTTCCTTTAGAACCTCCTTTAGCATAGGATAGCACTGATGCTTCCTTTAGAACCTACTTTAGCATAGGATAGCACTGATGCTTCCTTTAGAACCTCCTTTAGCATAGGATAGCACTGATGCTTCCTTTAGAACCTCCTTTAGCATAGGATAGCACTGATGCTTCCTTTAGAACCCCCTTTAGCATAGGATAGCACTGATGCTTCCTTTAGAACCTACTTTAGCATAGGATAGCACTGATGCTTCCTTTAGAACCTCCTTTAGCATAGGATAGTACTGATGCTTCCTTTAGAACCTCCTTTAGCATAGGATAGCACTGATGCTTCCTTTAGAACCTCCTTTAGCATAGGATAGCACTGATGCTTCCTGTCGTAAAGGAGGTGAGCTCATGCTGCCCCACAATTCCTTGCAGCGACAACATTTAAAGGGACCCGCTCATCTGAGCGTTCAGGGAAAATCATGATGTCGGAAAAAGGAAGCAGTTAGTAAGTTACCAAAGTAATAATCTGCATTGAACAACTTTAAATCTTTTAAAACCCAAAGTGCTTTTTATAGCCCATTTTCAGAAACTTGTAGTTCTTCCCCACCACGGCAGACGTTACTGACTTGCACCGCCATCGTTTCTGTATTAAACAGCTTTGTGTGCAGGTGTCTAAATGAAACAGGAAATGGTGTGTAAGGTGCAGTACGGCGTGGCTCCGCCCCTCCACCATGTGACAGCGTCTCAGTTTTTTACTGAATAACTCGTCCTGCACTGCTGGAGCACAGACACAAGAAGAACATCAGGAAGACGTTGTTATGACTTTTGTTAATGATTCACATAACTGCTTCCAAACACAATTGAAAAAACCAGCAAAACAATGTTTCATACAAAGTGATGGGAGAGGCTCCTCATGGAAGAGATGAAAGGAGATTAAAGGAGATTTTAGGAGATCAAATTCTGTTGCCATGGAGACACGAAGAACAAAGGAGAGGCAGACACACTATTTCACCTGGAATTTTCTTGTTTTAAGCACCTGAGGTGTTTTAAAAACCTAATATGAGATCTGAGCAGTGTAGCCACAGTTACCTTGAAAAACTAATCTGATTACTGATTACTAGTTACTCATTTAAAAATTAACCTAGTTATTTTACTGATGACTTGTTTTTAAACTTATTTGAGACTTGTTTGGGTGTAAAGAAAATTCTTTCTCATCTAAACTAACCAACCAATGAGATAAAACACAGAAGGATTCTAGCGGCACCGGCCAGCTCCTCCTGGATCCCACAGGACAAAGTTTCATCACAGATCTCAAGAGACCAGCTCCTTGGACCTGCATGGGAGAACCAGGACACTGCAGGACTGTTCCTGAACCACAACTCCTCCAGCTTCTTCTTCTTCTGCACAATGCAGCACAACCAGAGTTAGCAAGGAGATGCTAACTGAAGACCCAAGGAATCAAGCATGTAGTAATGAGTTGGGGTGGTACAATTATCTACCGTACTTTCTGGACTATAAGCTGTTACTTTTTTCACGGGCTATGATCCCTGCAGCTTATACAATGAACAGACTTCATGCCGTGGATACATCTCAATTTTAATTACAATTTCTAAGCAAATTGTCCTGGACACGCAGCGCTACGCCTCCCCCCCCCCCTCTCTCTCTCTCTCTCTCTCTCTCTCTCTCTCTCTGCATGCTAGGAGTGTGTGGGTGTGAGTGTGTGAGCGGGTGTGTAGCGTTGGGAGAAGTTTGACTGTGTAAACTGTGTTTCTGCACTTTAATCCTCTGTGTTCCTCCTCCCCTGGTTCCTCCTCCCCTGGTTCCTCCTCCCTGGTTCCTCCTCCCCGGGTTCCTCCATGTGAAGGTAAGAGGAGGTTCATTCATCACTTTGAAGGAAAGGAAACTGGAACATCCAGTTAGAACTCTGGTGGTCATGAGGAAGTGGTTTAGCGGCACAACTTAGCGGTTCAGAAGCAAAAAAGTGGCGATATGTGTGTTTAAATAACCACAATTAGATAACATGAGCGGAAGGTGGGTGTACCCTCGTGAGGTCAGGCTCATGAAGAGAGAGGAGGGAAACTACAGTAGTCTTTGCTGAAACCCGGGATTGAATCAGGGACCTTTAGATCTTCAGTCTAACACTCTCCCAACTGAGCTATTTCAGCACATCTCAGGTGGTTTTGCATGAACATATGGAAACTAAACATCAGAATCATGTACTTACTACTGGACCACCATAGGATCCATTGTTCTTTTTGGAGTTTAACATGGGTGTGTATTGGAGGCTAGAGTGCAGAGACTTTGGTTAGAGTGAGGGAAGCTGTTGGATTACAAAAAAAACGTGTATAACTCGTCGCCACGGCCACATTTCTTCGTCTTTCTCAAACATATTATACATCAAACTGTAGCTACAGGTCTTGTGCTTCTCATGAGGGGGCACTTCTGTCTCAGAGAGACACGGTTCTCCCTCCAGGGGACTTAATTGACAAGGAGCGCAGGATTTTCTCCCACCCGCACCAATGTATTTTGACGAGTCATTTTCACCCCAAATCCCAAAAGTTGGGACATTTGTTTCAAGTCCTCACGGGGAGACGGAACGTCGTGAGGACATGAGAAGCTCACTACACGTCCTTCAACTTCTTCTGACGCCGACGGTGAAGACATTTTTCAACCAAGTGTCACGGTTTTCCAACTACAAGCAGTTGTTGGGGAGCTGCGTATCAGCTTTGTAGCCCTGTTCTCATCCAGCCTGTCACAGAGTGACAGCAGAGGAGCTCCGTCTCCACGGCAACAGACTCACCTGCACTAATCAGGCTGCCAGCAGGCAAAGCCACGCCCACTTTTCAACTGTTATTTAACTGTCAGCTTTTTAAACTGTTGGAAACTTTCAACGGTTTTCAAACTTGGAACTTTTCTAAAGCTTTTTCAACTGTTTCAACTTTTTCAACTTTTTTTCAACTTTGTTTTAAACCTTTAAACTCTTTGAAAACAGTTAACTTTTCGAAACTTTTTCAACTTTTTGCAACTTTTTGTTTTACATTTTATTTTAAACCTCGACCTTTAAACTGTTTTCAAACTTGTATGTTCTTTAAATCTTTTTAAACTGTTTCAACTTCATCTCTTCATGCTTCATCAGTCTTCATCTCTCCTCTTCATCCTCTTATTCATCTCTCTTCTTCACCCTTCTCTTCATCTCTCTTCTTCACCCTCTTCTTCATCTCATCACCGTTTTTAAACTGCCAGTCTTAAAACTCTTTCTTAAACTCTCACTCCACATTTTACAAACTTTTAACTTTTGAACAACGTTTTAAACTGTTTCAACTTTTTTCCAAATTTTTTTAACTTTCTGCTTTAAACTTTGTTTTAAACCTTGACCTTTAAAAACGTTTTCCAAACTTTTACCTTTTTAAAAATGTTTTAAACTGTTTTAACTTCATCTCTTCATGCTTCATCAGTCTTCATCTGTCCTCTTCATCCTCTTATTCATCTCTCTTCTTCACCCTCTTCTTCATCTCCTCTTCGCCCTAGAAAAGGAAAAGAAAAAGTTAGCAGGGACTTTTTGGACGTACATTGAGCCTTTGAATAAAGGTTTGAAAGAACTGAAAAATATCCAACATCATAACATGTAGAGGAAAGTCTCTCCTCTGTGATGGCCGGGAATCAAACCCAGGTCAACTGCTTGGAAGGCAGCTATGCTCTCCACTATACCACCATCACCACTTTGAGAACTCTAAATCCACACTGGTGACTTCTCAACTGTCAGGTTCAGATCTCAAGTCCACCATTCTGTCCTCAAGGACACCACTGTCTCAATAGAGAGCTCTGCCCAATGCGGGACTTGAACCCACAACCCTGAGTTTAAGGATCTTAGGCTCTACCAACTGATCCAGCTGACAGTTGAAGTCAGCAGACAGGGGATGTAGCTCAGTGGTAGAGCGCATGCTTCGCATGTATGAGGTCCTGGGTTCAATCCCCAGCTTCTCCAAGTTTTATGTCTAACATCAACAAGTGGATTAATATTGAGTTAGTGTCTCTTCATTGTTATTAAATTAAACATTTCAGACAAACATCCTGCAGATTTCCTGTAAACAAAACATTACCGTCATCAGTATCAATATGGTGATGTTACTTTCTTGTATTTCTATATTTTCCTTGATTTGATCATTAAAATGAGAATATGTGTTGAATTGAACTCTTTTGAGCAACTTTAAGAATACAGACATGTGATTGGTTAGAAGGGAGTAAGTCCCACCCCACTGGGGCACCACCAGCTAAACTGGAAATAGCTAATACCAAAATATCAGTCTCGTTTGTAAAAAGGTTATTTAAGTTAGTTAATATTTCTGTGAAAAATATAACAATCTTAAATAACAAGGAAGGTGTGAGATTCTAGCTCAGACTGTTACAAACCAGTGAATTGTCAACAATAAATACACAATAATTACCAGGAATCCATCAATTCAGCTAACAGGTGTTTATTTACACAAATGTATTAATTCATAAATAATTCAGCAATCATATCATAAATCAACACAATCAAGTAACAAAGTCGTCTAACACGGAGATCTAATCTCCTAAACAGCAAAACACTGTGTACAAAGAAAGAGGGTGTGTGGTGTGTGTGTGTGTGTGTGTGTGTGTGTGTGTGTGTGTGTGTGTGTGTGTGTATGAGTGACCACAAGTGTCATGATGGAGGATGTTCCTACAGCAGAACGTTCTCCACGATGATGGAGGATGTTCCTGCAGCAGAACGTTCTCCACGATGATGGAGGATGTTCCTACAGCAGAACGTTCTCCACGATGATGGAGGATGTTCCTACAGCAGAACGTTCTCCACAATGATGGAGGATGTTCCTACAGCAGAACGCTCTCCACAATGATGGAGGATGTTCCTACAGCAGAACGTTCTCCACAGCGTCTCCAGACTCTGTCTCGTCTGTCACATGTGCTCAGTGAGAACCTTCTCATCAGTGAAGAACTCAGGGCTCCAATGGCCAATCTGACAATATTGCTGTTCTCTGGCTAATGCCAATGGCCCTGCAGGGTGTTGGGCTGTAAGAACAGCTCCACCTGGTGGACGAGGTTCCTCATAGCACCCTGGTGAAGTGTGTTTCTGACACTTTGAGCAGAAACATCACATTAGTGTCCTGCTGGAGGTCATTCTGCAGCTCTTGCAGCTCCTCCTGGTCCTTCTTGCACCAAGGAGGAGCTAGCAGTCCTGCTGCTGGCTTGTTGTCCTCCTACCCCCCCTCCATGTCTCCTGGTGTCCTGGCCTGTCTCCTGGTATGTCCTCCATGTCTCCTGGTGTCCTGGCCTGTCTCCTGGTATGTCCTCCATGTCTCCTGGTGTCCTGGCCTGTCTCCTGGTATGTCCTCCATGTCTCCTGGTGTCCTGGCCTGTCTCCTGGTATGTCCTCCATGTCTCCTGGTGTCCTGGCCTGTCTCCTGGTATGTCCTCCATGTCTCCTGGTGTCCTGGCCTGTCTCCTGGTATGTCCTCCACGTCTCCTGGTGTCCTGGCCTGTCTCCTGGTATGTCCTCCATGTCTCCTGGTGTCCTGGCCTGTCTCCTGGTATGTCCTCCTACCCCCCCTCCATGTCTCCTGGTGTCCTGGCCTGTCTCCTGGTATGTCCTCCATGTCTCCTGGTGTCCTGGCATGTCCTCCATGTCTCCTGGTGTCCTGGCCTGTCTCCTGGTATGTCCTCCATGCTCTGGACACTGTTCAGGGAGACACAGCAAACCTTCTTGCCACAGCTCATTGATGTTCCATGTTGGATGAGCTGCACAACCTGAGCAGCTTGTGTTGGTTGTCGACACGCCTCCTGCTCCTCCAGGACTGAAACACTAACAACATTCTAAAGTGAGCAGAACCTCAGCCAGGAACCAGGAGAACAGCATCATGGTTTGTGGTCACCACCTGCAGAACCACTCCTATATAGGACTTGTCTTGATGATTGTTTGATTATTGTGATATGAAATGTTTCATATCACAACAAGAGACACTAAATCACTATTAATCTACTTTCTGCTCTGGACATGAAGCTTGGAGAAGCTGGGGATTGATCCCAGGACCTCATACATGCTAAGCATGACTCTACCACTGAGCTACATCCCCTGTCTTTCTTATTTTCAACTGAATCGGTTCATGAAAGACCAGGAGGAAAACTCCTGAGCAGCTTGTCTTCACCTTTCACTATCAAAGCTTTGATTGTGTGTCTGGTTGCTGGAGTTGCTTTTCTTGGAAGGGTGTGGCTCATTTGTCCAGCAGTTGTGTTTCCTCTAAGTCAGGGGTAGGGAACCCTGGTCCTCGAGAGCCATAGTCCTGCACGTTTTGCATGTCTCCCTGCTTCAACACAGCTGATTGCAATGAGCAGCTTGTTATCTGGCTTGGTGCTGAACTTGGTGATGAACCATCAGGACATCCAGTGGAGGGAGACGTGGAAAACCTGCAGGACTACAGCTCTCGAGGACCAGGGTTCCCTACCCCTGCTCTAAGTGGACATTCAATGATCAGGAGACACGGGGGACGTCTGAAAAGTCCCTCCTTTCTCCTGATGTATGGACTTTACCATAACCCCTGGATGACATCACAGGGTGAGGGGAAGGAGTTAGGAGGCTTCCTAAAGGAGTTAAGGAAAGGTGTTAGGAGGCTTCCTAAAGGAGTTAAGGAAATGTGTTAGGAGGCTTCCTAAAGGAGTTAAGGAAAGGTGAATACATTAGTGTGGCAGTCGGACTGCACTTTCACTTAGTGATGTCATAATAATGCGACGGCGGCACAAGTCTGCTGTGGTGAGGAAAGAACTACAAGTTTCCCAAATAGGACTACAAAAAGCACATTTTGGTTTTAGATGACTTAAAGTTGTTAAATGCAGATTATTGCTTACACTTACATCAACTCTTCACAAATTAGGTTTGGAAGAGTTGTGTTGCTTTGGCCGGGAATCAAACCCAGGGCCTCTGTCGTGGCAGGTGAGAGTTCTACCTCTGAACCTCCTCCTGAGATGCTCTGACACAAAGTTTAAACCTCTAACATCTCCTGGTTAGTGTAGTGGAGAGTGTCTCCTCCTGTCACATTGAGTCCAGGGTTCAATTCCCTGACAGGGAGAGCAGAACCTTTTAGTTTTGTTATTAAAAACCAGGTTCAGATTGGGAACGGCCCCTTCCAGCCATTCCAGCTGTTGTCAATGTGAACATAAAAGTTGCACAGTGAGACTCTGGAGTCCATTAGTGGTTCCCTTTCTAGGACCTCATCACTGGACACCAGGTTCTCTGCACCTTTTTTTAGGGACTGAGCCCGTAAGGGAAGCTGCCTGGAGGCGAGGACCCTATTGCATCTGTAGTGTTTCTTTCTTTGTTTCTTCTCCTGACGCCACTGAAACCAAATCTGACCCCTAAACTTCTTCACCAAATTTGACACACTCATCCAATCCAATCCAATCCAATTTATTTATAAAGCACTATTAAAAACAACTCAGTTGACCAAAGTGCTGTACAACAACATAACAAAAACAAATTATAAATACAACAATACAGTGGCTGCACAAAATACACTTGGAACAATAAAAGTCAACTTCAACACTGGTTTAAAGCCAGAGAGAACATGCGAGTTTTAAGATGTGATTTAAAAACATGAATTGAGTCAGCCTGTCTAATGAACAGAGGAAGCTCATTCCACAGTTTTGGACCAACCACAGAAAACGCTCGGTCTCCTCTTAATCTACGATGCGTCTGAGGGACCGAGAGCAACGCTTGATCAGCTGACCTGAGTGAACATCAGGACTGGCTCAGACTAGAAGAAAATGTAAAAAAAAAAGAACTCATAAATTGCCAAAATGTGCTCTCTCGCGCCACCTACAATTACTAAAATGACCATTTTCCAGAACAAAATGCAAGTGTGAACACTGAAGAGGCTGAATAAAGCTGCTTTCTCCTTTGAATAAATCTCGTTTCATCTCAACGTCTCCATGGCGTCACCAGTACTGAGATCAAAGGAGATCAGCATCTGATGTACTTCAAACCCACTGAGCAAGCAACATCCATAGACGTCCAAGACACATCCATCTGTCCAGTCCCTATTGTGGAGGAGCATAGAGAGTGAGCTACCAGCAGCTTCTCTCTGTGGAGGAGAACATCAGTCCTCACCTCCAGAGGAGCATAGAGAGTGAGCTACCAGCAGCTTCTCTCTGTGGAGGAGAACATCAGTCCTCACCTCCAGAGGAACATAGAGAGTGAGCTACCAGCAGCTTCTCTCTGTGGAGGAGAACATCAGTCCTCACCTCCAGAGGAACATAGAGAGCGAGCTACCAGCAGCTTCTCTCTGTGGAGGAGAACATCAGTCCTCACCTCCAGAGGAGCATAGAGAGTGAGCTACCAGCAGCTTCTCTCTGTGGAGGAGAACATCAGTCCTCACCTCCAGAGGAGCATAGAGAGTGAGCTACCAGCAGCTTCTCTCTGTGGAGGAGAACATCAGTCCTTCCATAATGAAGAGACAAGATATTTTGTCCTCATTATGGCCGAGAGGTACGAATGGCAGGTTGAGGCTTTTAATTTGATAGTGTTCTCCTGAATTTGTTATGTTTCTGCATTTGGGTTACCAGAGTCCTAAATGACTGTCTATCCTTCTTCCATTATGACCATTAGTAGAGCAGTCTTTGCTGAAACCCGGGATTGAACCAGGGACCTTTAGATCTTCAGTCTAACGCTCTCCCAACTGAGCTATTTCAGCACATCGCCGTTGGTTTTTCATGAACATGTGGAAACTAAACATCAGAATCATGTACTTACTACTGGACCACCATAGGATCCATTGTTCTCACTCATACTTCCTCAACTTCCTGTGAAGACTCTCCATCCACCTGGTTGACGTCGTCCTGAGGAGGACTTTCCTTCCATTGTAACGCCTCAAAAGTCTTGAATGAACATCGGCTCAGAGTGATTCTGACAAATGAATCCAGGATCCACTCTACCAACTGAGCTATAGAACGGTGTAAAGTGTGTTTCCTCACAGGGAGAAAACATTCCAGTGGAATAGACACACAGCAATAGTTTACATTGTTCTAACTCATGTTTCTGAAAAGCCTTTGGATTTCAACGGTTGATCCTCACATTAAAAGTGCATCATTGATACATTTCCTCACTTCAGAAAACTTCCTTTGAAGTCTTGAGGACTGTGGTCAGATGTCTTGACTCTGAAGTTGACTTTCCAACTGAACAATGATGTCATAAAGTAAACTTGTTCTTCCAAATCCTCTTTACTCAGTTTTAATAAAAGTGCTCCTTCGAGCCGGATTTGAACGAGCGATGTACAGATGTTGATGTTGTCCACTACAGTCCTCCGCTCTACCAACTGAGCTATCAAAGGGTGTAACGTATTGTTTACGGCCCGGAGAAAAAGTTCCTCAGGACTATACACAGGTGAAGTTTTGACACTGGATCAGCTTGGTTTCCATTGTGCTAACTCAAAGTTCCTCAAGAAGCAGTGAAGACTCTCCATCCACCTGGTTCTGGGTCTGAAGACACCCAACCAGTGGAAGTGTTACAGTCCACATGGTCCAGCACTCGTGTTGCTGCTACTTATTGTTCATGGAAGATCAGAAAGTTCTGGAAATCTGACAGTAGAATTCCACTAGAAAGCAATCGGACACTGATACGTCACTGGAAAAACAAAAACAGCTTCATGACAATTTGAGAGTCAAATAATTTTGGGACTCACAGCAGAATTTGATTTCTAAAGTACAACATGTAATCAGATTACAGTGTGGTGTTCAGTTTCTTACTGTTGTCTTGAATATTAATACTTGGATGACACAATCTTGGATTTTCCAGCAAAGGTTCCATGATATTGTTTGTGAGATTGCAGAATTCCATCACTCACGCTTTACTTCTTAAATTACATCAACACAACAACGCTTGCTGTGTATCTCTGTGTTTAAGGTTTATTGTGCTTTTGTGCCGTCATTTGTGTGGAGATGACTTCTACCATCAAGACTAAAAGCATTGAATACACTGTTCTTCACTTTTACATTCTGTGTTGTTCTCATCATTAATATCATTTCACTGTATATTTCACAGAAGAGTGAAGGACGTCAACTCAGGAATTTGGTGTCAACAGTTTACCATCCCATGTCACCTTCTGCCGCTAATTTGCTTGTAAACTTATGCACACCCAAAAAAGTTCTGATGGCCCTGTTCTGAACATTATGTCATTCATTGAAACCCCACAAACCTGCAGCATAAAAGAGAATTGGACTGACCATAGAATCAAACAATTGTGTAAACACAGAAAAACTTAAATCATACCATACATTCAGAAACCTTTTTCTTGGTGTGGTCGAGAGTGGTGATATTTTCACAGTTGTAAAATGTTGATATGGAGCCTTTCTTCAAAGGCTCAGATGAAAGCAGTTCTTCTAAGACACTGTCAGGGGGCTGGTTAGGAAAGGACCGGAATGTGGTCTTAACAGAATTTCAAATATAAAAGTGTGAGTCAGAAAGAAATACAACAAAGAATGAAGGTCAAAGGTTAAATATGTATAAACATGGTGCAGGAGGCATGGATCAGCAGAGTTTTGGGCAAAACAGGTTGTAACCTTTATGTTCAGACAATGGGGGGGTGTTGTCAGCAGCTGCTGAAAGTAACTAGAAAAGTAACTTCTAATCTAACTTAGTTACTTTTAAAAACAAGTAATTAGTGAAGTAATTGAGTTGCTACCTAAAGGAGTAACTACTAATCAGATTAGTTTTTCAAGGTAACTGTGGTAACACTGCTCAGTTCTCACGTTAGGTTTGTAAAACACCTCAGGTGCTTAAAATAAGAAAATTCCAGATGAAACAGTGTGTGTCTGCCTCTCCTTTGTTCTTAGTGTCTCCATGGCAACAGCAGCAATCTCCTTTAATTTCCTTTAATCTCCTTTCATCTCTTCCAGGAGGAGCCTCTCCCATCACTTTGTATGGGACATTGTTTTGCTGGTTTTTTTAATTGTGTTTGGCAGCTGTTATGTTCTGTTTCACTTAGACACCTGCACATAAAGCTGTTAAATACAGAAAGTAGCAACGTGGCTCCTTGTAGCACAACAGAGCCACTATGATCCACGTATGGTGCTAACCCCCTTTTAGCACCAGTGTTTATGAGTTCATCATGAAATGTGTCGGCGTTGCTGTTTGAAGCTCCTCAAAGTGAATCAAGCCCCGATACTGTTGGTTGAGTCCTTTTGCTTCTTGAAGATGTTGCTGGTTGGTCTGGAGGACGATTCTCACACACAAAGTCTCAGGGGACGTCTGAATTGTCCCTCCTTTCTCCTTCTCTATGGACTTTACCTTCACCCTGGATGATGTCACAGGGTGAAGGAAAGGAGTTAGGAGGCTTCCTGAAGGAGTTAAGGAAAGGTGTTAGGAGGCTCCTAAAGGAGTTAAGGAAAGGCAAGTACATTAGTTTGGCAGTCGGACTGCACTTTCACTTCTTGATGTCATAATAATGCGACGGCAGCACAAGTCTGCTGTGGTGAGGAAAGAACTACAAGTTTCCCAAATAGGACTACAAAAAGCAAACTTGTACATTATTGGTGATTGGTAAAATAAGGAGCTGCATTGGCCGGGAATTGAACCTGCGTGGCAGCGAGAATTGTAGCAGTGAATCACCAATGCTCTCATGCTGACACATTCCCACCATGAGAGGTCATGTGATCAACTGCTGAGCTCAGTGGACTCATGTTACAGTATCTTCACCTATCAAAAGCTCATTTCTTCTGCTCACTGTTGCTGAGCTGGGAAGCTAAGCAGGGTCAGGCCTGGTTAGTATTGTGATGAGACATGGCAGTATCTCCTCGTTAGTATAGTGGTCAGTATCCCCGCCTGTCACGTGGGAGACCGGGGTTCAATTCCCCGACGGGGAGTTTGCTTCATGGTGTTTATTTACTGATAATCCTCAGGTTGAGATCACAAAGGACCTTTCAGGCTTGACACTGACAGGTCCTGACAGAGTTCCTCCATGTTTTCTGGAGCCTGGATGGACCAGGTGAGCTCCATCAGCTGACCAGTCTCTGATTGGTGGTCAGTATTTGAGAGCGACTCGCAACAAAGACACTCTGGAGCTTTATTCCAGTTTGAATTGAGAGACACCTGATTGACAACAAATGGAACAATCAACAGGTTTTCAGTGTATTTTCACCTATAAAAAGGTCATTTCTTCATGTCACTGATCCTTACGGCCATACCACCCTGAACACGCCTGATCTCATCTGATTTTGGAAGCTAAGCTGGTAGAAATCCTACACAAGGTTTTATAAATGAGGCCCCAGATCCAGATCAGATCCGTATTGTGATTTGTTAGAAAATTGTTAGAAAATGAAATGGAGTGAAAAGATTAGAACTGGGAGTTTTAACTTGAAACAGGTTTTTGTTCCTCCTGTTCTCAGTTTCAATGATTATTTTTTCAGCTTCTTTTCCTTTGATTTCAATTCACACTTTGTGATATTTCATTAGAAGCAGGTAGTGTGGCCGAGCGGTCCAAGGCGCTGGATTAAGGCTCCAGTCTCTCAGGAGGCGTGGGTTCAAATCCCACCACTGCCACTTTCAGAGGTTTGGATGGATTTAGTTCCTCAAATCAGCAGTAAAGACACACTGCCATCAGTTCTGCTGCTGATATGATGGATACTTGCTACACCCCCGTGGACAAGGGTTTTGTGGGAACAGTGGCTGTGTTACTCCTTCTTCATTGAAACATTTTAACCCAATAGCAACGTCCAGCTTCCATCAGAGGTTAGCAATGAAGCTACTGCTAGCCCCAGCAGAGGAAAGGAGCTGTGATGTGTTCAGAGGACATAGGAGATTTGAGCTCCACACAATATAACCAGTCGTCTTCTGGATAAAGTTGCTAAAGTCACTAATTGATTCCAGACACAGATTTCAGAATCACTTTTTAATTATTATTAAAAAAAAAAGAAAAGTCATTTTTGACAGGGCTAGCAGTGCTAGACCTGCTGCCCCTGACTGCACACCACTGTTTAAAACACACTCCACTGCTTCAGTCCTTCAGTGTCAACCTTCAAACCAACACTGCCATCTGGTGGTGAGAAAATAAAGAAGTGGTTCATGAGGCTTCATTGAGCATCACTACTTGTGACTCATTATTGCTGTCAGTGGTTATTTTCAGTGTTTGCACTCAGTGCAGGATAGAGATCTACTCACATTGTGTTTTTGTTCATGAAAAGTCAGGTTCTACTGAGATTTGAACTCAGATCACTGGATTCAGAGTCCAGAGTGCTAACCATTACACCATTTGGTTATAAATTATTCATCAGGTACACATAAGATATTTTTTTCATCATGTGTTTCTCAGGTGTTCCTGATGGAATCCCTCCAGGTTGCTGGTGTCCAGGGGCGCCACACGACGTGCATGGAGGCCCGGCAGATCCAGCGCATGAACCAGCAGGCCTAGGTGCTCTTTGGCAGGGAGCATGTTTTTTACTTCTGAATGATATTAAAGGGCTAATCCTCGTCCCTGAATCCTCATGGTCTGTTTTGTACATCTGCAGATTGGACTTTGAGGAGCCTGAGGAACCAGAGCCGGTGGCAGGACCTTCAAAGTGGACCATCCAGCCCAAGGCCACCAGGACCACCTCCCACATCCCACCTCCGTCTCAGCAGCACCAATACTGCTGGTGGTCCCAGCACAGCCTCGGGCACCGTCTATTCAGTTTGCTGGGCCGTCCAGCAGTCAGGTGTTTGTCCCCCCCCCCCCCTGCACCCATCGTCAAGACCGCCATGCCAAAGGAATCTAACAAACCCTGTGTGGCGTGTCGAGTACCGCAGTGTGGTGGCCTGCGCACAAGGTACACGCCATCAAAAGAAAACGTAAGTGGAAACCAGAAGATGTTTACCTTTTGCCCAACAACAAGAAAATCCACCACGCCTGGTTTTGAGGGTGTGGTGTACACCAGCTGTGAACATTTTAAAACTGTGGTGGACAAGAGGAGGAATGATTAACACCTCCATTTGGTATGTTTGTAGAAAATGAAAAGTCTATATATGTATATTGTTAAATAGTTGTGAGTTGTCTTGCATTACATCGTTGTATTTATGTTTGTTATTTGTAAATTTGCCTTCACATTTTCTGACATTAGCAAATGTAATGTTAAACAGTAAATACTTTACATTGTTAACTATTGTTATATTATATTTGTAAATGTATAGTAGTTATTATTTCATATCAAAACACTAAATGTTTGTGTAAATACATAATGGTTTCAGTATACTAAATACACTTAATACAAATGTTGTTGGCATTTAAAATGTGTGTTATTCTCAGTAAAAATGTAGTGAGTGTGAAAACAGTGTCTCCAGACAGATCTTACAGAATCACATAATAGGAGAACAAGACCTGAAAAGAATCTGTCTTGAGTTACAAAAGTTCTGATCTGTTGGAGATCAAATGTGACTGGTAAATTGGAATCCTCTGGCCTTCTCCATTAAGATGTAAGACTTCAGAATATATTGTTAAAGGGATGAAATCAATCCCCCTGAATTATATTGTCCTGAATGAATACATAATAAATCTCCTTCAATGAGCTGAAATTACATTAAAAGAAAGTGTTGTGACATGAACTGGCCAGCAGGTGGCACAAGCCCATAAAATCCTCTGATCCAGGATTCTGCTCAACCCCAAGACCAGCAACAGGGACTTGGGGGGTCATGAGCTGTTCCCATCTAAGTAGTGACCAGGCCCTACCCTGCTTAGCTTCCAGGATCAGATGAGATCAGGTGTGTTCAGGGTGGTATGGCCGTAAGCAACAGCAACAGGAAGGAAGGATCTTTTTAGAGTTGAATTTACACTGAAAACACATTTACTGTGGCATTTGTTGTCAATCAGGCTCGTCTGAAATCAACCTGGAATAAACCTCCAAAGTGTCTTTGTTGTGAGTCTCACAAATACTGACCAACAATCACTATTGCAAGAAATAATGGAACCGTTCAGGAAAGAATCTTTCTCCAGGAAAACTTGCTAAGATGCTGAACATTCTGCTTCTCTTTGGTCTCAATCATTCATGCAGTGGTTGTGGTTACTTACCCTGCATGACAAGATGCTTTTTCTCTTGATGTTTACTGTTGAATACCACCATTTGTACTTTTACTATTCTTCCTGCTTTGAAATGTGTAAATAAGGCTGATATTGAATTAATACGTTCAGTGATACATTTGACTGAAATCACTGGATTGTCTGTGGTTTTTGAAAGTGATCAGACTTTCTACTGTTCTGGTTCAACACTGATCAAATGAGCTAAACCTGTTGCCCCGTGTGAGGCTCGAACTCACAACCTTCAGATTATGAGACTGACGCTCTGCCTACTGCGCCAACGAGGCTTGAAAACATGACTAATGGTTGTTCTGTTCCTGGTTGAATTTATTCAGACAAGGCAGGTGAGTTTAACTTGAAAATTGTTGATGATTCGTAAAATCCAGAGTTGCATTGGCCGGGAATTGAACCCGGGCCTCCCGCGTGGCAGGCGAGAATTCTACCACTGAACCACCAATGCTCTCATGTTTCCATGTTCCCACCATCAGAGGTCATGGGATTCAACTGCAGAGCTCAGTGGACTCAGATTACAATATATTTTCACCTATAAAAAGATAGTTTCTTCCAGAGACTGGTTCTTATGGCCGTACCACCCTGAACACCCCAGATCTCCTTTGATCTCAGAAGCTAAGCAGTATCAGGCCTGGTTAGTACTTGGATGGGAGACCAATCAAGGAGATCAGCATCTGTTTCCTTGGAGATGCTCCCTGCTCAGTCTTGTATCTTCCTTGTCTACCTAGTTATTATTGAGATGAGCTAATATATATCACGCTCGTGATTCTAACTCTGTTCTAGAAAGAAATGTGGCTTTGCTGAAGATCTGCGCTCTACCGAGTGTAGCTCTAGTTGGTAGTATATTGATACTTTTTCACTATTAATATGATTTTCTGCTGCTTTTTCTGCTACTATTACTTTATTGAAATATCTTCATATAGCACACATTAGCTCACATATATATTATCATGTTAAATGAAATGAAACAAAAAAAAAAACAGTCCTTACTATGGCCGCCACACAAAACACTTCAGGAGGGTCGTACACATAGCCTCTTTAGAAATTTTACGCAAAGAATCATGATTGATGACTAAAGGGCTCATCCGGGAATTGAACCAGGGACCTCTCGCACCCGAAGCGAGAATCACACTCCTAGACCAATGAGCTGCAGGTTTGGGGGAAAGGTAGCCGCTTTTCCGCTCCCCTTCCATCGGGGTACCAGGACCATGGAACAGGTCTGAGTTTGAGGAGCTGATTGGCCAGTGATTTATGACACGCCCTCAATATTTTAATGTGTCGGCTGGATGAAGCCTCTGTCACTGTGGTCAGCTTTGCTCTGGTTGTTTTTTTTTTCCTTTTCTTTTCTTTGCTGCTCAACTTTAGTGTTTGTTGTGAAAGAGCGGACTTGAGGCAGGGGGAGACCGGGGGGAGGGACTTTGCATGGCGTTGGAGCTTTCTGTTTGCAGCATAGCGCTCGCCGTGGCGTGGATGCGCGTCCGGGACACGGGAGTCTGGAGCTTTCGGCTCCGGGGCTGATCGCGCTCCGGCAACTCCGCTTTCCAGAGGCGGTCAGTGTTCTGTTCAACCGCGGTCAGTGGCGCTATATCGCGGGGACGGACCGCGGAAGCCATGAAGAGAAGCTTGGAGCTCGGAGCTCGGCGCCTCTGTGTTCCGGCGCTGAGCTGCCGGACCGCGATCAGCACCGAAGTGGAGTGGCTGCTTCTTCATTTGAGCAGAAAGCTCCAGACTCCCATGTCTGTGCCTGGGGGGAACGCTCCGGTGACTTGCCCTGCATCCAAACGCGCTCGAGTGCGGGGCAAGTCACCGGAGCGTTCACTCTCTCAGAACAAACACGGAAGTTGAGGCTGCAGCGCTGCCACTGCAAAAAAATAAATGTTTTTTTTTGCAGTAAAAAAAAACAGTTAACTAAACAACAAGTGCAAAGTGGAGGATGTAAACAACAACATAGGATTCATAAGATCTAGATCTGACGACTATCTTTTCTGTTGTAACGTCACATATATATAGCACTTAAGCCCCGCCCACTTTTTAAGCTCCTCTGGTACCGGACCAGAGCTCCGGCTTCACTTGCCGTACCGCTCCGTACCGCTCCGCTCCGTCCCCGCACTTTTGTTCGGTGGAAATGGTGCTAAAGAGCCACGTATAGTGCTAACCCCCTTTTAGCACCAGTGTTTATGAGTTCATCATGAAACCCTGATTTGACCCTTCATCAGTTACTAAGGCCACATTTAGAAATAAATACATAAAGAGCTTTTTCTACAATCATTCATTGCTACAATAAATGGAGCAGTTTTTTTCTCAGGGTTTCCAATGGGAGTTTTGGTTTGATCTCTACGACATTCCTAGAGAGATCACACCATGGCTGTGAGGACATTGGTCATTTTAGTGACTGGTGTTATATAACTAAACTTTAACTGAATTAATGTTGTGAGGCATTGCTGGGATTTGAACCCAGGACCTCCTGTTTACTAGACAGGCACTTTGACCAGCTAAGCCACAGCGCCTCCTGCAGGGCATTTTTAGTGCTGCTTTACCTGGTGTCAGATGTTCTGCAAACACATCTTTACATTTGATCACAGTCTGAAAACTATGTAGAAAAAAACACATTAGAATTTTCATTACAGGCTGTCACTGTCACAGGGTCTAAAGTTAGATTTACTTTGTTTTACATAATAACTGTCAGATTACAAACAACATTGAGAGTCTGTTTCTTGATCTATGATCATATTTCATATTCTGATGCTTCAAAGTGTGAAAGTTGTGTGAAAGTATTAGAGTCTCATGCTCTAGTGACTGAGCTGGTCAGGCTACTTGTTCTGTAGTGATGAAGGACGAGTGTAAAATCCTCCACTGAAGACCTTCAGGACCACGGTTGACTGTGACTTGCTCACATTGTGGAAACTATTTGAAGCTTCATCCACAGTTGCTATGGAAACAGGAGCAGAACCAGAACTCTTTCAGAACCATGACATCATCACAAGAACAGCTGATATTGCAGAAAGCCTCATTTTAAAAGAAACAATAGCACTTGGAGTCAATGTTCGGAGGAGAGAAGGACAATCAAGCAACAGCTGCTGAAAAATAGACACAAGTTCAACACAATGTGAGCTTCAACTTGTCAGCCTTCTGTTGGTGATGTTCATGGACAGGGTGTCGAGGTGCAGCTGAGGAAGAGGAGACAACAAGTCAACCAGGCTGACAGTAAGGTAAGGCTCTATACTTTCTATTTCATTGGACTTACACTTTCTTACAGGCCTTGTTTTCTTACTGGGAAGAGAAAATCCCTGCTGAGGTTTCGTGAAACTTCTCCTTCACAACAAAACTTGCTTCTCTTGCTTTATACACAAGTTGAAGAAGCTTTGGAAGAACTTGGTCAGATGGAACGTCCTCACAGGGTGAGGTGTCGACAACGTGACAATGTGACTCACTCCTGGTTGGGAAGTGTTGTGGGCAGGATTTGAACCCAATGGATTTCAAGTACATGGCCTGAACCACTCAGCACAACATTTCAAAAGCTCTTGTGACGACTTACAGCTTTCAAACAATGTCAGTGACAAACATTTGAATCCAGCAATGTTGTCATTCTGTCCACCAGTCAGGCTTCCTTGAAGACACCTGAACTAATAGAAATGATTTGATACTTCTGGACCAAAACCCTTGAGTTATGACCTCCTGCTGTGATTGAAACTCCAGTATTTAAAGCTTGTAGCTCACAGGTGTGTTTAGTTACATAATCAGAGAGCAGCAGAGTCCATCAATGTCTCATTACCTCCTGTGGATTCAATTCAGATGAGAGAGGCTCCTCATGGAGATCAAAGGAGATCAGCATCTGTTGCCATGGAGATGCTCCCTGCTCAGTGTTATACTAACTGGTCTACCTAGTTATTATTGACATGAGCTAATAGATATCATGCTAGCGATGCTAGCTCAGTTCCTTAAAGAAATGTGGCGTTGCTGAAGATCTGTGCTTTACCGAGTGTAGCTCTAGTTGGTAGTATATTGATACTTTTTCACTATTAACATTATTTTCTGCTGCTATTACTAATACATTATTGAAACATCTTCACATAGCATACATTAGCTCTGAAGGAATATAGTAGTGAAACATTTGTTTTCTGTGTGACAACTGAACATATTGTATTCAGTTGTGTTTCTACACAGCTGGAGTTTCTCCCACTGCCCAAGTTGGGAAAACACAGCTATAAATCCATGTTCAGGGACATTCCAAGTTGCTTGGCGATGTCTCCTCAGTGCTCTACTTGCAAAAACATGGTCAAGGTAAGATTGGATCAACAGATAAGAGGTCAGAGGTCACTTTGTCCCACAGAACCTCAAGCTCTGAGAAGAACCAGTTTGAAGCAGTTTTGGAGACAAAGGAATAGCCACTTCACCATAGCAACGCATACATCACGAGGAACTGACCAATGTGAGGTTGAGGTGGTGTATGCAAATGTATAAACATGAACCCCGCATTGCAGTTGTTTCCTTCTTAATTTACACCCAGCCTGCACATTTGGGTCTGCAAGGAAGAACGGTCCGAGCTCGTATTATGCAATCCCTGATATCTGGGTGAGAGGTTTGGATCCTAGCAACCGCCACACAGCCCCCCCCCCCCCCCCCGAACACCCAGAAGGCATATCTGGGAAACCAGTCAATCTGTCACCGCCTGCACCTTAGAAGGCAACGGAACGGCACCGTGAGCTGAAGTACACTGACCCAAAAAGTCAATCACAGGCAGACCGAACTGGCACTTAGCAGGGTTGACGATAAGGCCATGTTCCTCAAGGCGCTGAAAAACTTGCTTCAGATGCGACAAATGCTCCTCAGCTGAAGAACTAGCCACCAAGATGTCGTCCAGGTAAACAAACACGAAAGTGAGGACGCGCAGCACCGAGTCCATCAACCTCTGAAAAGTCTGTGCTGCCCCTTTAAGGCCAAAAGGCATGCGCAGGAACTCAAAAAGCCCGAACGGGGTGATCACTGCAGTCTTAGGCACATCATCTGCACACAGGAACCTGGTGAGAACCGCCACCAGGTCCACTTTAGAAAACACAGATGTGCCAAACGCACAGAAAAGCCTTGAATATGCGGAACGGGATAGCGGTCGTGCACCGTGATATTGTTAAGGCGATGAAAATCTCCACATGCCTTCGGCACTATGTGAAGCGGCGAGGCCTACGGGCTGTTAGAACGCCTCACGATGCCCAAACGCTGCATACTGGCAAACTCCTCTTTAGCTATAGCTAGCTTCTCCGCGTCTAAGCGACGTGCGCGCGCAAAAACCGGCGGGCCCCTGGTAGCAATGAAATGCTCGACACCGTGCTTTGTCACCGTGGTGGAAAATACAGGCTTGGTCAAAGACGGATACTCCCCCAACAAACGCTGAAACACATTCTCTGATGCTAAAAAATTAGCGCGGGTTAACGACGCAGGTCCCCCGGTCTCACACGGAAAGGTAGCAAATGACACTGCATCGATCAACCGGCGGTTCGCGACATCAACCAGCAAATCATGAGCAAAGAGAATTGTATTATTTTATTTTACATTGTGAGGGCGAGCGGTGAGCATCATGTCGCACGACGCAAGGCGGGCCGAATTGAGCTCCGCCGGAACAAACGACCGTGGAAAACCGTGGTGAATGGGGCCCGGAGCCAAAAAACCGCTGGAGGAAAATGGACCGACGTCTGACCGGGGTCGCGGCGCATCTGGCTTGCCTGTCTTGGTCATTTCTGTAAACAAGAAACCATTTGCATATAAGTACAGAATGAAATGAAAGACAATGCCACAAACACAATCAGCGGGGGATTTTATTTTTTATTAAAGAAATTAGCATTTAGACCATTTTTAAAAAGTGATTTGGTGTCAGAAGCAGAGCGAGTGGTGCAAGGGGATTGATCCTGTCAGTATGGAAGGAACAGGTGAGCTGTTTAACAGTGTCAAGCATTACTCAACTCAAGCTTCTCAACAGTACATTTGATTAAAAACAGACCCAGGAACACTTTGACCAAGAACAGGAGAAGGGAACCCTGGTCCTCAAAGGTAGCAGCCCTGCATGTTTTAGATCTGTCCCTGCTCAAACACACCTGAGTTCTCATGATGAGGCTCTGTAGAAAGCTAGACAATGAGCCACTAATTGCTGTCAGTTGTGTTGATCTGAGGACGAAGCATGTGGAGATTAATCTATATGAATCGGTATCTAGCTACAATCATGCGTGATATGAGTGTCAGTCCCTTCACTGTGCAATTTACAGGTGAAATGGAGATACACTGGTCACTGCGTGCCTGTATCAGTAACATATACAGTTGCATCCATTTGTTTCACGCAGTACTTTTTCCAAAAATACCTCATGACAATTAGTTTTGCATGTTGTATTTAATTCTATCCTGTGTTTCCGAGGCACATTGAATGCACCATCATTGTTCACGCTCCCCTGAAGCTGGTGTAGCAAGCCAGTCCCACAGCATGGAGGTCCACCAGAGCAGCATAGAGCAGGTACATGAGATCTTTGACGTAACGAAACACTTACAATCAGGCATTTAGAAGTACTTTGGCTTTTACAAGTGTTGGGCCTGGAATCCATGCTCTCCCCAAGCAGTTCTCCCCCAAGAGAACAGGCTGCAAGAACAATGGGGAGGTAATAAAACAGCAGGGGGGAGGACAGTGACCTGAGAGGGCTACAAGCCCCAGGTTTGGAAAGCCCTATCATTGGTCGAGCCCGACCCGGACACAACAGGTGTCTGAACTGCAACCTGGTCAAACCAGCTCCCAACCAACTGCCCCCCGCTTCTCAACCTGTGCCCGTATTCACGAAGCATCCTAAGGCTAAAAGTAGCTCCTAATGATGTCACTCTTAAGAAAACCCTTAGAATTCCTTGAAATGTAAGATTTTCTATGATAAGGAAGCATCTTATGCCCTAAGAGGACTCCTCAGGTAGAAAACCACTAAAAGTAGTGTTGGGATCTCACAGGACCACAGAAAGTTTGTTCATTTGTAGGAAAAGACAATTGACATTTGTCATGATACACAGTCATGACGTATGAATTCTGACCCAGGAATGTGATTGTCTTTCACACAGAGTGAGGGGGGGGACCTTCTGCAGGACCTTCCTCCCCCCTTTCTGCTCATGCATTGAGACAGTCACTGATTGGTTGAAGCTCCCAGGTTTTGACACCTCTGAATTCACACGTCGAACAAAAAGGCTTCAGCTAGTCTCCATTCTCTCTTGCAAGACTAAACTCCGAGGAGGTGAGTTACTGAAGAGCTGCTTCCCAGCAGCCCAGCTCACCCAGTGTTAGCATACAGCTAACACCAGAGGCCTGCAACCAGGTGCCTTCACTCCTCAACTCCTCTGCTGACCCGACCACGAGGGTCAGAGCTTCCCCTGGTCCAGAGACCAGCACCCAGAGTCTGATCTCCCATCAACCAGGAAAACCAACCAGTTCCTCCAGGACGGACCAGGGAAACGACGCCTCACAGAACTTCTTTGTGTTTTCCTCAATAAGCAGGAAAACCATCACAGACCTGAGCGACCAGCTCCTCAGTCTGGACAAAAGGAACAACCAGGAGCTGTAAAGAAGGACTCCTAAAACATCAACTCCATCTTCTTCTCCTCAGCCTGCAGAACCAGCAACCACAGTTAGCAGGAGGTGCTAACTACAGGAGAAGACACCAGCTTCCCTCCAGCAGGACAACAACTGAACTCCTTCAAGGAAGTGGGAACAACAACTGGGCTTTACCTGAGATTAGTTAAACCTGATGCTATGATAGAACTGTTTAACTTTATGAAGATGTATTGATTCTATTACAGTGATTGAGTTCTATAGATAATGATATTAGGAGCAGTTATCAACCTGTAAACCACCGTTAGCTCTGCCACAGACACAGGGTCTGCATGCTAATCTTTGCTTTACTAACTAGTTAACTCACAATCCTACACATATCACATCAAAGACAACATCACACAGTAACTGAACACCATCTGACGACTCCTGACGTTTTACAAGACAAATCGCAGTCACATAAACTCATTCTAGAAATGGTCCTTTAGCAGAGACACACAGGAAGCAGACGCTAAAGACTAGCTTCCATGTTCCATTGTTCTCCAGCACATGGTGGAGATCCAGGACAGACTTCTGTTCTCTTATAACCTCCATTTGAATGGAGTTTCTTGTGATCCGCCATCTTGTTTTGTAGTTCCATCATACGTCTCACACACACACACTCCCTCCATCTCTCTCTCTCTCTTTTCTCCCCACACACACACACACACACACACACACACACACACACACACACACACACACACACACACACACACACACACACACACACACACACACACACACACACCCAGCTGTATATAGGTAGTTAGAATCTGTATTTATTTGTTTTCATTGTAAATAAATATAATGTTTGGAATCATACTTGCTGTGTTATTAATGAGCACAAAGGAGAATGAAATGTCGACCTCTTCTGTGTCAAGAACTCCAAAATCCTTCAATCTTTACTGTTAATTCTGGTAATTGTAATTAATTTAACTATTATTTCAAATTCCTGATGAACTGTTTAGTATATCTTATGAGACTGATAGAACTGAATTGTCTATCATTTCCTGTTAAGACAGGTGGAGCTCCGAGGTTCTGATACACATCAGATTAAATTTCAATAACATTATTAATAACTATCTTTGATAATTATTAATCATTATCGATAGCCAACCAAAACATAAATAGTGATCCTTATGAGGTAAGAAATCCCTACACAAGACAGAAAAAACATTTATATATGTAACATATTTCATTATAAACTAACATTCTAATAACTCAGACTATTCAATTCAATTCGACTATATTTATATAGCACGAGATACAAAACAGTCCTTCCCAGGTGCTTTTAACAGACTATTAAAGAGAAGCTTCTTTAGTCTGTAGTGCTGCATAAAAATACACTGGAAACACCTGCATCAATCATTTCAAACAGACATCTAAGCTTTGTCTCTTTCTTGTTGAGACAGCAGGACAGGTGGTTAGAAAGTCCCACTGAGATCATGCTATCTGTTCAGCTCTATCATTTATCTCCACAAGTTTCATTTGAAACGTTCTGCAGTTGGTTCCTCGTCCCCTCGCGGCTTCTCTCAGTCGGCCTGCTCACCTCTGGGATGCAGTGCCAACAGTCTGCTGTTTATTATTGATCTGGGGTGTCAAACACAACGTCCGTGGGCCCAATCTGCCAAACTCCAAAGAAAATTGTAAAAACTTTAAATCCACAGTATAATTCTAAAGATGTGTATGGCACTCTTTTACCTGTCTGGCCCCCCTGGTATACTGAGGGACTGATCCATGGGAGAGTTTTCTGGTTCTCGCTCATACATACATGTTTTCTACCCTGCTCACCTTCATGTGGTTCCAGAAACTCTTCATTTCTCCCAAACTGGATGGATTCACTTCTCTGCCTGTCTAAAGTGGGTTGGACGATGTGAATACTGCCGCCGGCGGCCCGTTTCCTCCCACCTGTTGTGTTGTAGTGATCCCCCTCCTGTGCCGGGGCCCGTTGGCGGTCCGGAGCTCGGGCTTCACATGAGTTGAGCCTCGTGGCAGACTGCAGTGACTGTGTATCCACAGAGTCAGACCGCTCCTGTTCACAAAGTCATCAAGAAATGGGCTTCAGTGGAGCGCGGAGAGAAGAAGTGATGTACTGGTGTGCACCATACGTCACGTTTAGCCGCTGTGTCTCCACGCTCTGCTGAAGCCTCTTCCTCGTATCCGTCGCCGCCGTAAAACTCTGGCAGAAACCAAAAACACATGGATCATCCCTCTCATAGGTCTTTCACCAGGAGATGTAAAGAACCTTGAGCCTCCCAAACCACGAGCAACAGTTTGTTGAAACAAGGAGTCTTACCAATGAAGTTGGTGTGAGATGGTAATGAGCGGTCGGTGTGGAGGGGGTTTCCATGTTCGCTACTCTGAGAGGAGACACAAAGAAAACATTTCACAAATAGACGAGTAGGAGGAGACGTCTACAACAATCCTGATGTCAAAGTACTTGTTCTGAAAGTTCTAGACTCGTATGAACTGAAGACTTGGATTGTGATGTGATTCATGGCCACCAGTTCAAGTCCAGCATTATAAAATATTGAAATATTTGATTGTCAATTTGTCAATTTCAAGCTTAATGTGTCCAGAAAAAAAACATTTAAAAAGCATCTGTTTTTGCATAATGGTAGATTGAAAATAGTTTTACTGTTTGAATTGCAAAAAAAATAGTTTTTGACAATTCATTAGAACATTTTCGATTGTGTTTTGACTATATTTTTAATTTTCAAGAATGTTGAGCTCTAATCAAGATCAATGCATAAAAAAGCTTGAATGATTTCCGTTTCTATAAAAAATCTTAAAGTTAAAACTATAGCTTTTCTTTTTAGTTCCATATGTTTACAACATATATAAAATGTTTATATTAAATGTAGTGTTTTTTGCACATTTTAGTGTTTGGTCGCCATTTGGTTGTTTTCTTCTGTATTGCAGATCTAAAACTTGATCAAATATAAAACACTTACTGGATAAGGATGAACTTGTTCATCATCCAGGAAGTCTGAAAGATGTCATGAACGATGTAAATGACAATCTTCATTTTCAAAAGTTAGAAAACTGAAGTGTCTGACGTGAGACGGTGGTTTTGTGCTGACTCACCGTGCTGCTGCTGCTGATTCATGCGTCTGATTTTGCGTTGTTGTTGGCGGAGGAGCACCTGCTGCTGGATGTCCAGAGTTTTGTCATCAGTGGGGGGGTCGGGGAACATCGCTCGGACCTCCTCACGAGAATCTGTGTCTGACAAATGAAGACAAGGGACATCTAGGATTCGCAATGTGTGCCAGGATGTGATGATTACAGCCTCATTCATACAATGAAATGAAGCATATATCAAGGTATATTGAATGAGTAGGTCTTAACTACTCCTCCTTCCTTCTTCTGTTTGAATGAGCTTTAGCAGTGACTCAGCAAATCTCCACCCTGGCTGCCCCATCCCATGAAGGACTGGCCACAGGGAGTGGATCTAAAGCAGAGTTCAATTGCACATTATTCATGAATCCACCATGTGAACATGGACGCTGCTTAAGGAATTTGATCGCTTCGTCACACGCTGGCAACTCTTTCCTGTTCCGTTGCTTTTTGATCTCATAGTTTTCAATCCACGCTTTAGTTCAGCCTTGGAATCCATACGAAGCCAAATCTCAACAGTCGTTAACCATAACGTCTATCATGTGAAAAATCCTACGATCAAAAATTACAACCTGGTGTGAGAAGAAGACTGAGCAGCATGAGTGGTGGGGGAAGTGAGTCTCCACTTCTGTGAAGAGGGCCTCATGCTTTGAAAACAAGGACGATGTGATATCGTTTCAATGATCAAAATAAAACAAAGTCAGGATACCAAGAAGAAAAAAGTAGAACAAAGGTCACGTCTTCCATCAGAGGTCACAAAAGTATTATTGGTGTAGTGAAGGTCACTGAATGGGAATGGTTCAACCAGGGAGTCCAACATGAGGTCTTTGGGCCAAAACCGACTCACAAGAGGCTCCAGACTATGGAGCCCAAACTGCAAGGAATCTTCTTGGTGTTCAGTGGTTCCTTCATCAATCTCCAACCGTCTGTCTTTACCTCTGTATTTCAGCTGCGTGAAATCTCGGATGTTGTCCTTGTTCATGTATGTAGTGGCTCTTAACGGCCTCCCATCACGCCTCTCCGCTGCCTTTCTGTGTGCCACTTCCAAAGTGTCTGATTGAACCCAGCGTCTGCGTTTGAGCAAGCAAGCAAAATCCTCATTTAACCCACATGATGACAAACAATAACACAGGTTTTATTTCAAAAACTGTGTTTTGGGGGGTGGGGGACAACATACGATACCCTTGTTAGTGCTTTTTACAGTTATCACACTGATCCAACCAGTAGGTTACTGTTATGACATTAAACCAACCTGAGCTGCTCTATCTAGACAGTAACATGGTTTTCTAGGTTAAACCAACCTGAGCTGCTCTATCTAGACAGTAACATGGTTTTCTAGATTAAACCAACCTGAGCTGCTCTATCTAGACAGCAACATGGTTTTCTAGATTAAACCAACCTGAGCTGCTCTGTCTAGACAGTAACATGGTTTTCTAGATTAAACCAACCTGAGCTGCTCTATCTAGACAGCAACATGGTTTTCTAGATTAAACCAACCTGAGCTGCTCAGTCTAGACAGTAACATGATTTTCTAGATTAAACCAACCTGAGCTGCTCTATCTAGACAGTAACATGGTTTTCTAGATTAAACCAACCTGAGCTGCTCTAACTAGACAGTAACATGATTTTCTAGATTAAACCAACCTGAGCTGCTCTATCTAGACAGTAACATGATTTTCTAGATTAAACCAACCTGAGCAGCTCTATCTAGACAGTAACATGATTTTCTAGATTAAACCAACCTGAGCAGCTCTATCTAGACAGCAACATGATTTTCTAGATTAAACCAACCTGAGCTGCTCTATCTAGACAGTAACATGAGTTTCTAGATTAAACCAACCTGAGCTGCTCTATCTAGACAGTAACATGATTTTCTAGATTAAACCAACCTGAGCTGCTCTATCTAGACAGTAACATGAGTTTCTAGATTAAACCAACCTGAGCTGCTCTATCTAGACAGTAACATGATTTTCGAGCAGGAATATAAATTAACAAAGGAGCAACAACAAAAGAAGAACATGATTTTCAGTGCGTGTGCGTGTGTGTGTGTGTGTGTGTGTGTGTGTGTGTGTGTGTGTGTGTGTGTGTGTGTGTGTGTGTGTGTGTGTGTGTGTGTGTGTGTGTGTCAGAGAGCCAGGCCCAGGGAGCCTCAGAGGGACGATGCAGAGAAGACCAGCCCCGGCCAGCAGAAGCTTGCAGCCAAACAAAAGCGGTGAGTCTTTGTCCGACTCTGGTGGCCTAAGTGAAAGCCCAGCTTTCCCCTGATTCTGTTTCATTGTAGTCTTGAGCTGAACAAAAGTGGGCTGATTGAAAAGGAAGCCTCCCCTTCATGATTGCATTATTAAACCGCTGCCATAATGAGACAAATGAGAAACGAGATCAGGAGATAAGACGCTTTTATCTGGGTCATTTTCATTAGTTCAGAGCACAAGAAAGCCTCCTCAAACATGAATGGCCAATTAAAAAGTCAATTGAACAAGACTGAATAGACATTGGGTCTTGTCCTTAATATAACTGCAGGTGAATCTGGTGATATTAAATGCAATGGCTTTTTAAATGATGAACTTCTCCATGTTGTGTATGGCTCCGGGGGTCCTTGTGGTATTACCTGCTGGGAGCAGAGTACGGAGGCGCCTCTGGACTTCTCCGGCCCAGCTGGAGCTCCAGTTGTTTCTGCTCTTTGCTGAGATGCCTACGAAGGTTCCATAACACCCTGATGACTTCCTGTTGACACTCTGAGGCGTGCAGATGGAACATAGGCAGATAAAAGACGAGGAGCAGAAGATGTTTCAATGGTGAATGGTGTGACTGAGAAGCCAGCACATTTGTTTTCCTTCTGAAGCTGCATATTACATATGAAAGATGAACCACCTTGTGTCTGCGGTGCTCCGGCAGAGTTTGCTCGCTGCTGTGGTGCTGACACAAAAGACTCCTGTGGACATCCCACATGTCAGGTTTCCCATTAAGACTCCACACATGAAGGAACTTGCTCACGTTGCAGACTTACAGTCCTGTCGGAGAGCTGGCTCTCAACAGAGGGAACTCTGGATTCCACAATGTCTATACGCTTCTTCTGCAGAGTAGGAATCAGAGGAGATGCTTCTCTCTGCAAAATAATGTAAGTAAAAGTAAGTAAGTAAGATTTATTTCAATAGCGCTTTTCACAGACCAGGGTCACAAAGTGCTTCACATTTTACAATAACAAAAAAACCAATAACACAGTAACATGCAAGTACAGTACAATGTTGGTAGAAGCACAAAAGGGTACATACAAAGCCAACACTGGGCACATACAAAAGTGTCGCTGGAAAGCCTCCCTAAAAAAGTGTGTCTTTAGTTGATTTTTGAAATCGTCCAAAGAGTGGAGCATGCAGGCTGTGTGGTGGTTCATTCCAGAGACAAGGAGCTACCGCCTTAAAAGATCGATCTCCTCGGGTTTTAAAAGGACCATCAACAAGTTCCAAGAAGAGAACTTCAAACTGCTATGAGAAACATCGGGCTGGATCAGGCCTTTACTGTATTCAGGAGCCGGACCATGAAGAGCCCTGAACGTCAGCACCAGGGTTTTAAAATGAATCCTGTATATGACAGGGAGCCAATGTAGAGATTTTGAAATAGGCGTAATATGGGCTCTACTGTGGGTGTGGGTCAGGAGCTGTGCAGCAGAGTTTTGGACGACTTGTACACGAGCCAAGTCTTTTTTACTAAAGTATGTAAACAGGCTGTTCCAGTGTCTAGTCGTGAGGAAACCAACACATGAACAATCATCTCAAGCTCAGGACGAGAGACCACGTGTCTCAGCTTTGAGATATTTCTCAAGTGGAAAAAACAGTTCCTGATAAGCTGCTTAGAATGCCGTTCCAGGGACATCCTTCATCAGAAGTTACTTCAAGGTTCCTCAGACTACCTTTTACAGCTACTTAGGGGGCCAAGGTGCTGCTTAAGAGCAGGCACAATACTGTCCGTTTCAACAAGTAGGGTTTTACTGGAGTTCAACTGGAGGCTATTTCCATTTAGCCATTGCTTTATCTTGGCCATACAGTTTGTCTCTGAGGTTGGGAGGACTTCAAAGAGCAGTACAACTGTAGATCATCTGCATACCGGTGACAGGAGACCTGACTGACCTGCTGGATCAGCTCACCTAGAGGGAGTCAATAAATGGAGAATAAAGGAGGCCCAAGGACCGAACCCTGAGGTGAACCCCCCTTTAAGTCTGCAGTTTCCCACTAACATAATTGAGCGACATGTTTTAAAAAACACACTGTATTTTTCTCTTGCTTCATTGTACCTTAGAGGCTAGTTGAGGCTGTTTGTCCTCCATCCGTTGAAGAACCTCCTCACTCTGTTTTTCCCGCCTTGGAGGCCTTTTATGTTGGATGGTGGAATTCTGTTTTTGTAGTCTGCAGAGCTGCAGAGAGTAAATCAAACTCTTTGTACAGTGAAGGGAGAGAAGCTCCCGACTTTAAGAAGGGAGGGATGATCATGAAGGAGATAAACTCTGAACCTCAATCCTCTGTTGCTCCCTCTGCTTCTCCTGCTCGTACTCCTGCAGAATGAACGCTCTCTGCACTGCCAGTCGCTTCTCTTCATCCTCCTCCTCAGTCCTGATGCGTTCTCTCTCCTCTTCCTGCTTCCTCCTGTTTACCTGCATCTGATTGAAACATACATCAAGGTTGGGACACGTTTGAAACCCAACAGGTGAGGTAGCTCCCTGGGAGGTTCCAGACCCACCTGTTCTTTCAAAGCTTCCATGTATTTGTTTGGCGCTTTCCTAAAACCTGCAACGGGTGGAAGTGAACAAATGATAAGAGTGAAGTACACAAGGTACACACAAAAACAAGCTACAAGTTGGGTCTAATGTGTGAGAAAAGCAGATTTACCTGGGGACTGATGTGACGGAGGAGCTGTGGTGGGAGAGACCGCATGATTCCTGGACGGCTCCTCATTGAACCTGCGCATTTTTTTGAGGTCACCTGAAGGAACACAAACATTTAACTTTGAGAATTTTGATACACATTTTAATATTTCATGAATTTTGTCCGTTTTTTTCTGAAGTCATGAATTAGATTAGACACGCTCAGGGGTAACTCAAAGTCATGTAACCTCTATTTAACCTCATACCGACTGTAAGGAAAAGGAAACGGAAATACAATTTCAAGATTATGATCAACTTACACAAAATGCCCCCACTTGGGTCTGTGATGGGAGCGCCACAGCCACCGCGCCCCCAGGGGTCGTACGGCAACACCTCAGCCTCCACCTTCACTTCCTCTCTTTTCCTGTGCTCCTCTCTCTCTTTGATCTACATGCAACAACAATGAAGTCTTTTGTGTGTGAGACGACTAAGTGACGTCTTGTGCTGAACGTGAGGCTCTAACTGGGGCACCTGCTGTCGGAGGGCTTCCTGGTAGCTCTGTGGGCTCACTCTCCTCTGCTTGTCCTGATGGAGCTCTGTCACAGCCAGAGGAGAGGCTCCATACTCAGGAGTTGATCTGGAAGAAGGCAGAATGAAACAGACTGGTGTACAGGAGGAAGAGGTCGCTCCATGGCGTTACAGTGGGCTGTGAGGGCCCTCTGCTGGTAGAAAGAGACGTTACACAGCCAACGAGCTTTACAGTTCAACGTTCATTGAAAACAGACTTCATTTGCAACAATATGGAGGTGAAGGTGGGGACACTGACTCAAGGTGGAATCGTGATTTGAGACGAGGTGTCCTTTGAGAAGGACTCACAACGTCCCCAGACTGGCCCTCACCTCCACACGGACCATCTAATGGAGAAAATATAATAAAATCAATACACACCTAGAAGCATCAGTGGTGAAACCATAAAAGGAACGCTAATAAATAACACACAGACAATGAATCAAACTTTATCTCAAACTGTACGTCACCTGAAATAATATCTGCTTTTAAGACAATGATTTCACAAGTCTAGTCCTCATGGCCAGCGTCAGGCTGACATGGTGGCTCCACAGTAACTGCAGTTCAGATTCTGACTTTATTCAAGTAACATTTACATTCCAAGATAAAACAACTATGAAAGCTATTGAATTACTCTGAAAATATGAAGCATATGGCTGGACGGTATCCTGATGGTTATTACTTATATCCTGCTTCCTGTGTTCTGTGCTTGTGTTTCATGTTTCCCTCTGCTGTAATTCATGACTGTGAACATAAAGATGTGTTACTGTGACCCGAGGGTAAGAGTCTGCTCTGGTTGTAGGGAAGATGAGGCTCCACTAGATTCCTGGCTCCATAGTAGTAATAGGCTGCATCATGAGGGGTCTTGCACGTCTCAGGTACACTTGGAGGGATCAGAGGATCAAAAGCAGCAACCCTGAAACACACAATCAACACTTTTCATTCTTCACTCCAGTGATTTATGCACCTGAAGGTAAAGCAACTGTGAGCGACCTGGACACGGCCATCTCTCCAAGCATGCTGGAGAAGTCCTTGTGGTAGTCCTTGCTGAAAGAGTGCGGTGAAGGGAGTCCTCGTCGTTCTCTCGTCCTCCCTGCACCGGGATCCACGTGTGAAGCTCCACTTGTCTTATTGGGCTTTTCATCCGTCAACTTGGGATTTGGAGCTCGGCCATCAGCTTCCAGGTGTCTTCTAGGGTTGTGAGCGACGTCCTGTCTCCCTCTATCATGTTGCCAGTTTACAACCCCGAAGTGCTTCATTCTGTCAGGCTGAAAGGGGCGAGACAACAGGCAAGTAAACACAGCGGTCAACTGCTGCCAAAGGTGGTCATGCAACTTTTTCAACAACACCCTCATGATGCCCAACAATCATAGGCAAGACATTTCTTCGGTTTCATGCAACGATCATAAACAAACGCATTTCAATCACTTCTTTCAAATACTACTGTTACATCTTTTTCAGGGTCCGTGGCTCCAGTTGCAGCAACTCTCAGCTCGAGGCTCTTCTCCCTGAGATGGGAAAGTGAAGAGAAATTCAAATCGGTGTGGATTCAGAGCGCCGCCTCGGTGAACTGACACTCACTTGATTTGATTTCTCTTTTGTTCAGCTATTTGTTTCAGCAGCTCTTGTTTATACTGTTCTTTCCTCTTCTGAGCGGCCGTTTGCTCCTCATTTGAACCTGCATCGCAAAATAGTCGCGCTCACGCAACGGCCGTTACATTTGAATGTGAAAGCCTGGTTGAACCAACAAACTGAATCAAGAACATCACAAATCAATGTATTGGTCCAAAGTACATGCAGTGAGGACAACGTTTACCGATCATGAGTCCTGTAACCACCTCAGGCTCCTGCTGACTGACTGGAGGTGCAGATGCTGGAGTCATCCTCATGTGGCTTGTCGTCTGCAGACTGTTGAACACCGATGTGCAAAACACAAT
Organism: Blennius ocellaris; assembly: GCF_963422515.1. Taxonomy (NCBI): domain Eukaryota; kingdom Metazoa; phylum Chordata; class Actinopteri; order Blenniiformes; family Blenniidae; genus Blennius; species Blennius ocellaris. The sequence continues at coordinate 18,270,272 of NC_137671.1, read as the reverse complement.
GAGATGTAATCTAACCTGATGAAAACATTCCACATCACGACCCCACAGGGCCTGCAGAGCTTTCTGCTCCAGAACTCAGAGGACGAGCCTCAATCAACCCGGTTCCTCTCAATAAAGTAGGAAAGCAGTGGTTCTCCTGGCGCAGAGCCAGGGTTCACTCTGTAACGCCGCTGCACATGGCCAGAGTTTACTGACCGTCGGTCCAGACACGAGGAAATTAAATAGTATGACAGCAGTTTCGACTTCTTGCATTCTGTTGCTCAGCTTTGCTGATTCAACTGTGGGACTTTGATGAATTCTAAAGATTTGTGAGGTTTTCCTGAAGGACGTAGGAGCTTCCTCGACTCTTTACTGCAGCAGGACCAGTCAGCCAGATGACAGAGTTTTTTTTACATGGTATTGGATTGTCCATCGATTCTATTGACCAAAAACAACTTACTCAGACTCTAAAATCCTGTCGTTGCTGTTTTGCTCAGGAGCTGTGTGGGAATCAATCTCCTTGATGTGGCGAGGCGCTCTGCCAAAGAAACAAAGCAAGATGAGGATGATTCATCAGAGGAACTTCAAACTTCCTGTACCTGACCAATACAAACACTACTTTAAAGGTGGAGCTCCACCTCTTGACGCATTCTTGCCTCCTCCAGTCCTCCGGAGGTCTCTCTCCAGGAGGTCTCTCTCCAGGAGGTCTCTCTCCAGGAGCTCTCTCTCCAGGAGGTCTCTCTCCAGGAGGTCTCTCTCCAGGAGGTGGCTCTCCAGGAGGTCTCTCTCCAGGAGGTCTCTCTCCAGGAGGTCTCTCTCCAGGAGGTCTCTCTCTCCTCGTCCTGCCCCTGAAGTCAAACTGGTCTTCTTCCTCAAGGTTCAGCTCCTCCTCAGAGCAGCCGGCCTCCCTCGGTCTGTCCAGGTGCCAGCGTCTTCGCTGCCGACGGCACGGAACCCAGGTCTGAGAGTGATTCCCCAGACCCACTGACTCAGTCAGAGTAGCAGCGTCTCTCCTGGAGGGAGGGGGCTCCTCTGGATGGGGGGGTCTCCCCGAGCGGGAAGGGGGCGACGCATCACCCCAAAGATCCAAAGTGCTTGAATGTTGAACCTGCTCAGGGATGAAAGTCAAAATGTGTGTGTGTGTGTGTGGTTGATTTGAATGGAGGACATTCTCATTGTGAGGCTGGAGTGCAAACCACTGCACCACCGTGCACACAACCCCCATCATCCACACACATGATGTGATGTGCAGAATTTCTATTGTTAACATATGAATCCCCTTACTGTGCAGGACGGTGATGATCTCCTCCTGGACTTTCTAGTTTGAGCTCGTGTCTGTAGGAAGAGGTTATATTCTTTGTTTCTTTCTTCTCGCAGTTTTTCCTACAAGAGTAAACACAATTCATGTCATATCAATACAACATCTCTGTTTGCTATTCAAAATCAACTCAAACCATTAGGTGACATTGTAGGACCCAGGCCTCTCACCCAGCAGGACTGTGGGAAGGGGGCGTGGCTTAGCTTTGTGGATGTTACTGACTGTTCCAAGTTGTGTTTTGGCGGTGGCGAAATAAAGACACGTTTTACCTGCAGTTCCAGCCTGTCACAATATTTCTGTGTTTTATTCAGTGAAAAGAAGCAGTAGAAATGCAGGAAAGCACTTTCTGTGCATCACATCAAAGCAAAATGAATACCTTTTGATTCTGTATTAAACGCAGTGACTGTAAAACGAATGTAGATACTTCAAACTATTTCTTTTTTAAACAGCTCTTGGTTCCTTGCTTGTGAATCCACAAGCACAAATCAGAGCAGCTGTAATGTGCAGTCAACAGTTCATAAGCTGAAGCACTGGCAGTTTGATTACAACACATTACACCCATGAACACATGCACAAACACATAGAAACACACTGACAACAACAACAAAAGCCAAACCTTTTCCGATGTGTTGTCGTCAATCGGTAGGGAGAGAGCTTCAGCTGCTGATGGAGCTTCACCAGTTTTCACCAGTTTCTTCTGATGAAGTGTACAAAAAAAGCAAAGATGGGATTGTGAATTCAAAAGAGAAACAAACATTTCAATTGTAAAATGAATTTCAGACCTGAGAAACATGACGAGTGTAATCTAACTGCAGCTCCTGTTGAAGCTTCTGCTTTCTTCGTTCATATTCAGTTCCAAGAAGGAAACCAAAACCCACATCTGGAAAATACAACACCTTCATGAGCAGATCATTTGTGTAATCAAGTATGACTTTAGGTGTATTTGCAGTAAAGCGTTGGAGAGAAGATGGTCACTGGCCTCTCCAAACACCAGGAAAACTGCATGAAAAGCATTGGCAGACAACTCACGCCCTGTTTGGACTGTTTACATTAAAGAACAATAAAAACAAGAAGGAACAGATTCAAAAACTGTTTTTATCCCCGTCACTTTACTGAACACTAACAAAAACAATGAGTGTGTAATATGTTTACAAGAGACCACTGCCATGGATTGTACACCTGAGTGAAGGTATCTGTTTGTTTTTAGGTCTCTTTTTTACTTTAGGTAGCTTTTGCTTCGATGTTTTTATGAATAGATTTGATTGACATTATGCACAGATCTTGTTGTCCTTGTTGCAATGACAAGAAAGAATCTATCTATCCATCAAAATAGCTCTGTATGTTTTGGAACGACACTTCACTACAACTCACACTACAATTTGTCATTTTGTAACTTACTTTGCTACTTTCATATCAAACATTAATATTGATGTCCCACAATTTGAATTAATAATAAACATGGATCTTATTTTAGTATTCTAAAGATTATTTTGTAAACAGATAAACTTCCTGCTCTACATCTACATCTCTTTACAAAGCACATTTCCATACAGTAAGTCCTTTATTCTTTGAAAGGGAAATGTGTTTTAAATCTACATATTTACCCAGATTAAATATAAAAATGGATATTTATCAAGTTTTTGAGAAGAGTACTTTACTTTTACAGAAGTATTTCTAACAACTTGGGTACAAATTAAGCAATGTGACTGTGATGGACAGTAAATACAAATTTACTTTATGTCCTATACCCAGGTGTTTTTATATGTTTTATATTTGTATTTTTTACATTTATTTCTATTCTATTGTATTTTATAATCTTCCTAGGTACCAGATTGCTGCAACAAAACAATTTCCCTTGGGGGATGAATAAAGTAATGATCTTATCTTATTTCTAAAACATCTTCTACCAACCGAGTGCCACCTGCTCATTAAATGAGTAACTTAAATGCATTTTCAGTTACTTCTATTTTACTTGAATATTCATTCATTCATGTTTATAAAACACGTTTTAAAATGTACTTGTTTTATCACCACTGAGCTCAATTCAGATAAGAAAAGGGATAAAAGCTTCTGATATTAACAGCTAATAGATTATTGATTACATTATTTTATGGGTGATAATAAATTCCTTTCTGTTATTTTTAACGTTCGTCCTTCAGAAAAAACGTCATTACTTTGTGAAGAAGCTGATTGAAATCTTCCAGAGGGATCTGTACTCATACGTGAAGAACAAATGTATGTTGTTGTTGTTGTTTTCACAATTCAGGACATTGCACGTTACCTGGACCTGGGCTGGAAATCATTTCTTGCCGCTGATAATGGAGGTGGACGTTCACAACGCGACTCGCGTCAGCGTCAGATCTGGACCTCCAGGTGTGGGGGGGACCTCCAGGTGTGATCTGGACCTCCAGGTGTGGTCTGGACCTCCAGGTGTGGTCTGGACCTCCAGGTGTGGTGGGACCTCCAGGTGTGATCTGGACCTCCAGGTGTGGTCTGGACCTCCAGGTGTGGTGGGGACCTCCAGGTGTGGTGGGGACCTCCAGGCGTGATCTGGACCTCTGGACCTCCAGGTGTGGTCTGGACCTCCAGGTGTGGTGGGGACCTCCAGGTGTGGTCTGGACCTCCAGGTGTGGTCTGGACCTCCAGGTGTGGTCTGGACCTCCAGGTGTGGGGGGGACCTCCAGGTGTGGTGGGGACCTCCAGGTGTGGTGGGGACCTCCAGGTGTGATCTGGACCTCTGGACCTCCAGGTGTGGGGGGGACCTCCAGGTGTGGTCTGGACCTCCAGGTGTGGTCTGGACCTCCAGGTGTGGTGGGGACCTCCAGGTGTGGTGGGGACCTCCAGGTGTGGGGGGGACCTCCAGGTGTGGTGGGGACCTCCAGGTGTGATCTGGACCTCTGGACCTCCAGGTGTGGTGGGGACCTCCAGGTGTGATCTGGACCTCTGGACCTCCAGGTGTGGTGGGGACCTCCAGGTGTGGGGGGGACCTCCAGGTGTGGTCTGGACCTCCAGGTGTGGTCTGGACCTCCAGGTGTGGTGGGGACCTCCAGGTGTGGTGGGGACCTCCAGGTGTGATCTGGACCTCTGGACCTCCAGGTGTGGTGGGGACCTCCAGGTGTGGTGGGGACCTCCAGGTGTGATCTGGACCTCCAGGTGTGGTCTGGACCTCCAGGTGTGGGGGGGACCTCCAGGTGTGGTGGGGACCTCCAGGTGTGGTGGGGACCTCCAGGTGTGGGGGGGACCTCCAGGTGTGGTGGGGACCTCCAGGTGTGGTGGGGACCTCCAGGTGTGGTCTGGACCTCCAGGTGTGATCTGGACCTCCAGGTGTGGTGGGGACCTCCAGGTGTGGTCTGGACCTCCAGGTGTGATCTGGACCTCCAGGTGTGGGGGGGACCTCCAGGTGTGGGGGGGACCTCCAGGTGTGGTGGGGACCTCCAGGTGTGATGGGGACCTCCAGGTGTGGTGGGGACCTCCAGGTGTGGGGGGGACCTCCAGGTGTGGGGGGGACCTCCGGTCCACTCACCTCGTGTCGCGGTGGATTTGAAGCAGGTTCTTCCTCTGAGACACGATCGACCGTTACGATCGAAATAAACTACTGCGGTCAAACCAGCCCGCAGTTTCAAAAACGAAGTCAAGTGAGCCTGCCGTGCGGCTGTCGGCGTCTGTCAATATTCAACGATGCAGTGTACTATTTCCGCCAGCTGATTTCAAAATAAAACCTCCAATCACCTCGCCTGGAATGGTTGTCAATTTCTGTACAGAATGATTTATTAAAGCCAAAAGCTACTCATTAAAGGTTCTGAATATATTTATTTTTGTATAGAATGAAGATTTATTTCATGTTTGGACACAAATTTGATGATGCAAATCTATAACAACAAATTAAATATATTTAAATAGAAGCACACAAAACATAATAGAGCAAAGCAAAGCCAAATGTAAGTAATTGAATTAATAATGCCAAGCCAAATGAGAAAAATAGTGGGACAAAAGGTTAATTTAATTAAAGTTGTGTGATATTAAGTAAAACTTTATTTTTATTTCTGTTTTTGTTAATATGATGATGCATTTCAAAATAAAAACCTTTTCAATTTTTTATATATCAAACAATCCTTGATTTTGAGTGATAGTACACGTTGCTAGGATGCTCTGTCAGTTTGAATGAATTCTGATGTATAATTTCAAAATAAAATCAAATTGAAAATT
>NC_137671.1:18202269-18259769 GCF_963422515.1 Blennius ocellaris | reverse complement strand
GTTGTGGACAGCTTTACTGTGTGCCTTCACTTATCACTCCTGCTAACTGCAGTTTCATCACAACATTTAGTTGCGTTTACGTCCTAAATGGCTGAATTTTGTCACGTGGGTGAAAAGCCTCAAAACGGTGTGCATCAGCCTGCACTAATAAGTAGGACATGGTTGATAGGTGTCATTATATCAGTGTTAGTGAGAGGAAGAGTCGTTGTATAGTTATGTTGGGAGCAATTCAAGTAAGATCAGCTCAAAGTTTATGTTGCTCTTTTTTTATCTTTGTTCCATGTGTTGATTTATTTAGACCCGTACTTTTTATCATACTGCATTACTGGATTTTTACAACCTGACTGGGATTTCTGTGTTATTATCAGAGCATCCAAATTAGAGAAAGTTTAATGGTTGTGAGGGAGATGGAATATCTTATATATAACATACTGCAATGAATCACTTGGATGCTTGTCAGTTTGCATTCATCAATGAGAGATCAGTACATTTGAACAAATACTAATGATTCTGATTTAAATATTTTTTCAGACGCAGTGTTCAATCAGAATGTCACGTCATCGTAGCAGCGAATGCGTGGGCATGGAGCATTCATATGCACACCCAACAATGCACACAGCATCTGTGCTGACCACGGATCCAGAGACCGTAAAGGAATTGAGTGTCCATGTCTGCATGCAGAACACTCCTATGACTCATCAATCAAGTTTGAGATTTTTTATGTAACATAAGCTCAGTTTGTTTATTTTTATTCATCTGTATTGCAACAGATCTTCGAGATGCTGAAAGAGATGGAGGAGGTCACGGAAATCAAGAAGGGGGACCTGAGACTCATCGATTATAGTTTTGATGTTCTGCTTCCAGAAGTAAGACGATCAATCAATGGAGGACATCATAGAAGTAGTGGTCAATATTTTGTGTCTTTTGAAACCTGTCTGCATGCACCTTGTCCATCTTTTTCAGATCATCATCAACATCGTGATGGCTGAAGGTCACACAAGGCTTCAAGCAGAGGTCATCATAGCCAGTGGAGAAAGTTCTAGCAAGCTCCTGTCGTCTGTGCTCTCATCCTCCCTGCCGGATGTCCAACAATATAGTGGTTTGAAGTCTCCTGTCCCGATTTTCAGAGTGTATCTTTGATCTCTCTGTCTGTCCTCTCCTCTATCCTCTCACCCCAACCGGCCAGCAGAATGCCGCCACCTCTGAGTCTGGTTTCTGCAAAGATTTCTTCCTGTTAGAGGGACTTTTTCCCTTTCCACAGTCGCTCACGCTTGCTCATGTGGATTTGTTTGGTTTTGTCTTTAAAAGTGCTTGTAAATATAATAAAGAACAATGACATGATTCATGGATGGTTTTATTCTTTTAAAGTTGTCAGAGGTACTTTTTGAAGGTTTGTCATGGACATTTACTCTGAAGTAACTACAGTTACTCTCCATTCTTGTAGTTAGTTTTGCTTAATGCACCACATTGTCACTGCATGAATGAAGCAGCAGATCAGTTTAGTAGCTGAACTCTACAGATGTGGTTCCAGCTGCAGTGTCTTGCTGAAATAGGTTCAGAGAGATATTGAATATGGAATATGATGGGGGGGGGGGGGGGATTCTCCCTCTTCAATCCACTTGGTTCTGGACCTTATAAATACTCTGAGCTTTATTCACATTATATCTACCTGGATGTTCCTCCAGTGTTCTTGTGCTTCTTCAAACTGAACATGATCCATGAAACCGTGACGTAACTGAAGCAGTGACGTCAGTTGTCCTTTTAAATATGGCGGCGACCACATACACGCATGGCGGCGGCCAAAAACAAGTATGTCGGTGCCCATAAGCCACCATTGTGATACCGCACTGGCGAGGTTTGCGTTTTGAGAGTAGTATGGCGCTGACCGTGAGCAATAATGGCGGCGTCCACAAACAAGCATGTCAGCGGCCCTACACCGCCATTTTTATACCGCACTGGCGAGGTTTCAGTTCTGGAGGAGCACGGTTGCATTGCGGATCATGTTCTCTTGCCTCCCACCAACAGTGACGCTGTGATTGTGCGTCGGAACAAAACATTGCATGTAGTACTGCCTCCCACCAACAGTGGCGCTGGGGTGGTGATTCGGATCAAAATGGCCGAACAAGATGGCGGCGGTGGATTCCCCACCGACGGCTTCTCCCATCACCAGGTGAAAACAGGAAGTAGTCAGATTACTACACCATCACCAGGTGAATACAGGACGTAATAAGAATACTACACCACCACCAGATGAAAACAGGAAGTTGTAAGATTACTACACCATCACCAGATGAAAACAGGACGTTATAAGATTACTACACCATCACCAGATGAAAACAGGACGTTATAAGATTACTACACCATCACCAGGTGAAAACAGGACGTTATAAGATCACTACACCATCACCAGATGAAAACAGGACGTTATAAGATTACTACACCATCACCAGGTGAAAACAGGACGTTATAAGATCACTACACCATCACCAGGTGAAAACAGGAAGTTATAAGATGACTACACCATCACCAGATGAAAACAGGACGTTATAAGATGACTACACCATCACCAGATGAAAACAGGAAGTTATAAGATCACTACACCATCACCAGGTGAAAACAGGAAGTTATAAGATGACTACACCATCACCAGATGAAAACAGGACGTTATAAGATGACTACACCATCACCAGATGAAAACAGGACGTTATAAGATCACTACACCATCACCAGGTGAAAACAGGAAGTTATAAGATTATTACACCATCACCAGGTGAAAACAGGAAGTTATAAGATTACTACACCATCACCAGGTGAAAACAGGAAGTTATAAGATGACTACACCATCACCAGATGAAAACAGGACGTTATAAGATGACTACACCATCACCAGATGAAAACAGGAAGTTATAAGATGACTACACCATCACCAGATGAAAACCGGAAGTTATAAGATTACTACACCATCACCAGGTGAAACCAGGAAGTTATAAGATTACTACACCATCACCAGGTGAAAACAGGAAGTTATAAGATTACTACACCATCACCAGGTGAAAACAGGAAGTAGTCAGATTACTACACCATCACCAGGTGAATACAGGACGTAATAAGATTACTACACAACCACCAGGTGATTAGAGGAAGTAATCAGATTACTACACCATCACCAGTTGAAAACAGGATGTTACAAGATTACTACACCATCACCAGGTGAAAACAGGACGTTATAAGATTACTACACCATCACCAGATGAAAACAGGACGTTATAATATTACTACACCATCACCAGGTGAAAACAGGAAGTAGTCAGATTACTATACCATCACCAGGTGAATACAGGACGTAATAAGATTACTACACAACCACCAGGTGATTAGAGGAAGTAATCAGATTACTACACCATCACCAGTTGAAAACAGGACGTTATAAGATTACTACACCATCACCAGGTGAAAACAGGACGTTATAAGATTACTACACCATCACCAGGTGAAAACCGGAAGTTATAAGATTACTACACCATCACCAGATGAAAACAGGACGTTATAAGATTACTACACCATCACCAGGTGAAAACCGGAAGTTATAAGATTACTACACCATCACCAGGTGAAAACAGGAAGTAATCAGATTACTACACCATCACCAGGTGAAAACCGGAAGTTATAAGATCACTACACCATCACCAGATGAAAACAGGACGTTATAATATTACTACACCATCACCAGGTGAAAACCGGAAGTTATAAGATTACTACACCATCACCAGGTGAAAACAGGAAGTAATCAGATTACTACACCATCACCAGATGAAAACAGGAAGTTATAAGATTACTACACCATCACCAGGTGAAAACAGGAAGTTATAAAATTACTACACCATCACCAGATTAAAACAGGAAGTTATAAGATTACTACACCATCACCAGGTGAAAACAGGAAGTAATCAGATTACTACACCATCACCAGATGAAAACAGGAAGTTATAAGATTACTACACCATCACCAGGTGAAAACAGGAAGTAATCAGATTACTACACCATCACCAGATGAAAACAGGAAGTTATAAGATTACTACACCATCACCAGGTGAAAACAGGAAGTCATAAGATTACTACACCATCACCAGGTGAATACAGGAAGTAGTCAGATTACTACACCATCACCAGGTGAAAACAGGAAGTTATAATATTACTACACCATCACCAGGTGAAAACAGGAAGTTATAATATTACTACACCATCACCAGGTGAAAACAGGAAGTAGTCAGATTACTACACCATCACCAGGTGAAAACAGGACGTTATCAGATTACTACACCATCACCAGGTGAAAACAGGAAGTAATAAGATTACTACACCATCACCAGATGAAAACAGGACGTTATAAGATTACTACACCATCACCAGGTGAAAACAGGAAGTAGTCAGATTACTGCACCATCACCAGGTGAAAACAGGAAGTTATAATATTACTACACCATCACCAGGTGAAAACAGGAAGTTATAATATTACTACACCATCACCAGGTGAAAACAGGAAGTAGTCAGATTACTACACCATCACCAGGTGAAAACAGGACGTTATCAGATTACTACACCATCACCAGGTGAAAACAGGAAGTAGTCAGATTACTACACCATCACCAGACGAAAATAGGACGTTATAAGATTACTACACCATCACCAGGTGAAAACAGGAAGTAGTCAGATTACTACACCATCACCAGGTGAAAACAGGAAGTTATAATATTACTACACCATCACCAGGTGAAAACAGGAAGTTATAATATTACTACACCATCACCAGGTGAAAACAGGAAGTAGTCAGATTACTACACCATCACCAGGTGAAAACAGGAAGTTATAATATTACTACACCATCACCAGGTGAAAACAGGAAGTTATAATATTACTACACCATCACCAGGTGAAAACAGGAACTAGTCAGATTACTACACCATCACCAGGTGAAAACAGGAAGTTATAATATTACTACACCATCACCAGGTGAAAACAGGAAGTAGTCAGATTACTACACCATCACCAGGTGAAAACAGGACGTTATCAGATTACTACACATCACCAGGTGAAAACAGGAAGTAATCAGATTACTACACATCACCAGGTGAAAACAGGAAGTAATCAGATTACTCCACCATCACCAGATGCATTCAGACTCTTGTTCATCATGTAGGTTGGTTCTCCAGTGAGAGAGTTAGAACGTTCTCCACTGGCTATGAGGACCTCGGCCTCCAGCCTTGTGTGACCTGAGCCCATCAGGATGTTGATAATGATCTGAAAAATACTGACAAGGTGCATGTAGACTGCTTAATCAGACGAGTTGGTGGTGAGGGCGACCTGGATCCCGGGTGATGGGTGGACCAACATAGTGGCCCGGCACAACGCAGCCTTTGTGTTCCCAAACACTTTAACCCTCTCGGTAGTCCAATCAATGTCCTGGTTGTGGGTCTTGTCCTTGAGGGCCTCGTACAGCGGACGCATGATGTGATCTGCCCGGTGGATGAATCAATGGTAGAATGTAACCATCCCGAGGAACTCCCAGAGCCTCCCGGGCCAAGCGTGGTTGGGGAAAGGTGGAAACAGCCTCCACCTTTGACGGGAGGGGGGCAGCCCCATCACTACTCATAAGATGTCCAAGGAACTGGATGGATGGTGCTCCAAAGACACACTTCCCCGGGTTAATGATCAGGCCATGCTGGTCGAGTCTTGTGAAGAGGGCCTGGAGGTGCGTCAGGTGCTCTTCCTCAGAGGAACTGGCGACAAGGACATCCTCCAAGTAGATGAAGATGAAGGGCATGTCCCTAAGTGCTGAGTCCATCAGTCGCTGGACGGACTGGGCCGCATTTTTCAGGCCAAAGGAATCCTGAGGATTTCAAATAACCCGAAAGGAGTCACCACTGCCGTCTTTGGGATGTCTGTAGGGTGCACCGGGACTTGGGGGTAACCCTGCACCAGGCCCACTTTCGAGAACAGGCACTTCCCCGCCAAATGCACAGATAAGTCCTGAATGTTTAGGATAGGGTAGTGGTCCAGCGTGGTGGCATCATTGAGGCGGAGGTACTGTAGTTGCCACACAGACGCCAGCCAGCGTCTGGCTTAGGAACCATGTGGAGAGGTGAGGCCCATGGGCTGTCGGAACGGTGAATGGTGCCAAGGCGTTCCATATTGGTGAATTCGGCCTTAGCAGTCACAAGCCAATCCGGGTTGTGCTGTCGGGCCCTGACATAGATGGGGGGGGGCCCGTGGTCTCAATGTGGCGCTCAACTCCATGTTTAGTCGTGGTGGCCAAGAAGGTGGGCTGCGTCAGGCAGGGGAACTCCCCGATAAGCTGCTGGTACTTCGCCCTCAGAGAGTGAGCTGGAGAGACCATCATATGTCCCCTCGTCGCGGACACACGCTAATGAGGAGAAGGTCAATGCATTCACCAGAAGTCCTTTCTTGACATCTACGAGCAGCCCGTTGGCGCACAAAAAATCTACGCCAAGGAGAGGAAAGGTAATGTCGGGTGTGACAAAGTCCCAGGTTACCACTGACCTCCGAAACACAAGTCCACAGTCTTTGTGCCATATGTCCAGATGGGGGTGTCGTTGGCGGACGTTAAGGGCGGGCCCTGCATCCCTCCAGTGGTTACATCCACTGTCGCCGGCAGGACACTCCTCTGGGCGTGGTGTCACAGGGGAATTTGCGCTGAGAGAGGGTGTCCTCAATGAACAGCAGCCAGCCCTTCATGCCTGTGCACACAGCCTCTACTGAGCGCAGGGCTAGGCATTTCCCAGGGCTAGGCATTTCCCGTCACATTGAAGTTGCAAGGGGGGCGGCACCTTTTAGCCTTGGCACCAAAACGTGCGTGGAAATAGCACAAACCTGGGCTGGCACAACTGTCGGTGGCAGTGTGTCCTTTCCCAGGGGAAACGCCAACGCCTGGGGGGGTGTAGCTGCACGTTGGGGCCAGCATGCCAGGAGCGAAATACTGGTTGGCCAGGAGGAATTGGTTTGCTTCCTCCACCAGAGTGCATGGCTCGGTAATGGATGCATTTGTGAACTCCATCTGGACGTGCAGCGGCATGTGTCGCAGAAACAGTTCTATGAAGAGAAAATTCGACTCCTCTGTACCCAGCAGTTTTAACATCATTTCCATGTGTTTGGAGGGTTTGCTGTCCCCTCATCCCTGCATAGCAAGAAGACGTCGGGCTCGCTCGGATCGCGACAGTTCAAAAATGTTGAGGAGGCAAGCCTTGAGCCCTGCATATTTATCTCAGGCAGGAGGACATGTGATAAAACTCACTGCTCTGGCCCGTGGAGCGCCCAAGCACCGAAACTGCGTGGTAATATTGTGTGGTATCATCTGTAATTCCACGGAGGGCAAACTGAGCTTCTGCCTACGTAGACCACGCTGCCACGCACGTCTTTCAAAACTCGGGGACACCAATGCAATGCTTCAGGACAGGAGTCGGAGGTGGCGTGTTGAATGACGGTGCTGATGCTGGCTGTTTTAATGGCATTATGACGTTTGTTTTACAACCACAACAGAGCAGACTCTCAACTCCGTGAGTTCATAGAATGCATAGAAGAATGCAAAGAATGCATAGCATGCCTTTTATTGTCACTATACCAGGCACAATGAGATTAAAACAACTCCAGTAACAGTGCCACAGTGTACAGAATATGTAAAAAACATGGTAAGGAAAATAGAAAGGTGGTATGGTGCACAGTCCAGTCCTGAGAGCAATACAATATGTTGTGTGTAATTTACAGGAAATAAATATGATACTATATACAGATGTGTTCCTAACAGTACTAACTAAATACAACAGGGAATTCCATCGGTATTAACTGTCCCAACGGAACTCTGTAATTTAACTTAGGTTCCGTGGGTGAATTATGTAAACTCGCTACAATCCTTTCTTTATTCAAGGACTCTTTAGCTAATCTATCAGCAGCTTCATTTCCCTCAATTCCCAAGTGACCTGCCACCCACATAAAACAAACATGACAACCTAACCTTTATATTCTTGAAAGGCAGTGCAAGATCTTCATTATTAAATCAGGGTGAGCTCTAGAAGCACCTTCACCTATTGCCACCAAAGCAGCAGATGAATCCCAGCATGTGACACTGTTCTTTGGTTTATTATGATCTAAAGTTCTTTGAATTGCTAAAAGTTCAGCAAGAAAAATCTAAATATTATCTGATGTAGCAGATTCTCCTCAGCAATAAAAAGTCCAACCAGTTTTCCCAGGAATGGGATCCTTTGATCTGTCTGTGAATATTTTTATGAATTCATTAAACTGACTCAGACTCATCTTCACATCCTTGCTCAGGCTATTTCTCCCTTCTTCAAGGAGAGATGGCTGAACCTCATGTTCAGGAAGAAACCAAGGTGGAACTGACGACCAATCACATAGCCACTTTTCCACACTCCAAACCAAATCCACCGCCAGGTGCTTTACATGGTGAAACACTGGACTTCTTTCTCTTCCCTGAGAATTCCCAGGAAGCATCTAAAAGGCACTTTCAAACAGAACTGGTTCGTGTGTCACAAAACTTCACCCAATGTTGAGGCCCTAATTCTTTCCTCCTGATCTTTAATTGCATTTCCCACATTTCAATAAGCAAGGCATGGATAGGATTTGTTTTGAAGGAACCACTACAAATTCTCAAGGCCTCCGCCTGAACTCGGTCGAACTTACATAGAGCAGATTTGGAAGCTGAACCAAAAATCACACAACCACAATCTAAGATGGGCCTAAATGTAGCATGATAAATCATAGCCAGGGTCTCTTTCAGCACCCCAGTGGCTTTCAGCCAAACTATGGTGAATATTTATGACTTTTTTACTCTTTCCAGCAACTTCTCCTATGTGCTCTTTCCATGTAAGTATTTCATCCAGTCATAGACCAAGAAACTTAAATATGTTCACTCTTTCTACTGGGCCACCATACAACGGAATTGTTATTGTAAGAATCGTCCTCTTATGCCCAAAGATCATGTATTTACTTTTGGAAGATGAAATTCTAAATCCTCACTCATTTGCCCACTGAACTACCTGATCCAGAGCTTTTTGCATCGGACAGAAAAGGACACACATGTCCCTCCCCCTCTTCCAGATGCTCCATCATCCACAAACAGAGACTTCCTAAAGAAATTAGGTATGTTCAACAATATATCAATAATCATAACGTTAAAGAGAACAGAAGTGATCACTGTTCCATTCATGATGTCAGCAGTTTCTGAGAGACCACCCCCAATTTGAACTCGAATGGATCTGTTATTTAGAAAATCTTTAATCTCGTAGAACATCCAACCCTTAACACTTGCATCATGAAGTTTAATAAGTAATCCCTCCTGCCAATATCTTTTTTGACATTGTGATCCAATACTGCAATGGTGTCCATATTACTCCCACCAACTGTGAAGCTATTTTGATAGTTTACAAAGAATCCCGTAGATACAAGGAATATAGACCAACCTATTAGTCACAATTCTTTCCATCATATTGCATAAAACAGCTGTTAAAGCTATCGGCCGATAAGATGAAGGGCAAGAGGGATCTTTTCCTAGTGTCACCATAGGAACCACAATAGCATGATTCCACACCTTAGTAATGCTCCTGCTTCACAGACATTAGTCAACAAAGCCAGTATTTCTTCCAATGCTGCATCATGTAAATGTTTAAGCAGTTCATAGCTAATCCTGTCTTGTCCAGGATTGGAGTTGTGAACTGCCTGCTTGAGCTCCTTCAGAGAGAAGAATACAATATAAGTAGCTGTTTCTGAAGAAACAACATTTTAATTCCACCCTTTAGCCTTCAAGATGTCTTCCCTCCTCACTCGACCATAATCTCCTAGAAACTTTGAATTGTATACTTCTTGAAAAACTTTTACACACATATTCGCTTTTTGAAAGTTACTCACTGCTTCACTACTGCCTTCAGAGAGGGCTGGCATTAATGACCTCACCATTTTCCCAGACATTTTATGTATTCTGGACCAGACCTGCCGAACTGGAGTATCCGCCCCCAGGGTTCCACACAAAGCCCTACAACACTTCTCTGAGCATCTTTGATCATTTTCCTTGGCTTCGCCCTACAGCATTTAAAAAGAATGCAGTTTTCCTGAGTAGGATGTCTGGCAAAAGTGTAAAAGCATGTTTTCTTTCTTTCAATGCCTTGTCACAGTCACTATTCCACCACGGAACAATTACTCCATCCTTTGGGATTCCCTTACATGGAATTTGTCAGGAGTCACACACCTCGCTCCAGCACCGGATCCTCTCTGACACTCCTGCAGGCAATCAGCTAATTGATTGCCATGCAGTCTTAAGCCCTGCAGGGAGGGGGGTCCGGGGCCAGAGGATTGTCTATTCCCAGTCCGTGTGGAGAGTCCCCTGTTGGCTGCTGCCGCAGGTGAGTCGGTGTTGTCCTCCCCGGGTAGTGAGTGTCCTCCCCGGGGTGGTTCCCGTTCCTGTTCCGACGCCCGGTTCCAAGAAGTCCCGTCCGGGTTCCGTCCCGGTTCCAAGAAGTCCCCGTCCGGGTTCCGTCCCGAAGTTCCCCATCCGGGTTCCGTCCCGGTTCCAAGAAGTCCCCCGTCCGGGTTCCATCCCGGTTCCAAGAAGTCCCCCGTCCGGGTCCCGTCCCGGTTCCAAGAAGTTCCCCGTCCGGGTCCCGTCCCGGTTCCAGGAGGCCCCCCAGAGATTCCCCCGGGTCCCGTCCCGGTTCCAGGAGGCCCCCCAGAGATTCCCCCGGGTCCCGTCCCGGTTCCAAGAGGCCCCCCCAGAGATTCCCCCGGGTCCCGTCCCAGCTCCGGGAGGCCCCCCCAGAGATTCCCCCAGGTCCCGTCCCGGTTCCAAGAGGCCCCCCCAGAGATTCCCCCGGGTCCCGTCCCGGTTCCAAGAGGCCCCCCCAGAGATTCCCCCGGGTCCCGTCCCAGCTCCGGGAGGCCCCCCCAGAGATTCCCCCGGGTCCCGTCCCGGTTCCAAGAGGCCCCCCCAGAGATTCCCCCGGGTCCCGTCCCGGTTCCAAGAGGCCCCCCCAGAGATTCTCCCGGTCCTGTCTCCGTTCCAGCTCCCCGTTCCCCGTTTCCTTAATAAAACATGACGTTTGCAAACTATTTCCTGCTTGAGGTCTGCTTTTGGGTTCAGGACACTCCACGCGCCGGCTCCCAGCCGTGACAGAATTGTCCTTAAAGCCACATCAAGAATCACTTTATTCAAGGAATCGTTAAACTCATCAACAGAAACTTCACTATTAAAATCCCCTAAACTATTTCCAGTTTCTTCCCCAAACTTAGCCCATTCTGCCCTTGCAAAGTCAAACCTTTTACCCAGGTCCCCCTGAACCACTATTAGTGGTCTTCTAAACTTTCTTCAAACAGGAAAGTGGTCTCTTCCCATTCCTCCAGGACATCCTATTCACCCACTCTGGTTAGGTCTGGAGAGGCAAGAGTTGAATCAAGACAGGACTTTTTAAAGGAAGTAATGTCAAATCCAGTAGGCCTACAATCATTCATAACTACTAATCCACAATTATCTAGCATCTCTTCTATCACAACAACCTCCAGGGGATTGTGAGGGTTAAAGCCTCCAGCTCAGATCACAGTTATCAAAGTTATCAACACCGGGGTATTTCTGTTTCCACCCTCCTTGGCTTTAAACCTCTTCACATGTCTTATGTTCCTCCCTCTAATGATTTTCTTGATTCCCTCCTCTGAGATATCAGGACACACTCCATAGATGACACTGTTTAACTCAGTCTTCTTTGCAGGAATGGTCACTTCCACCTTTTTCCAAAGTATTTTTCCAACTTTCATTTCTCTCCTAACTTGGTCCATATTCCTGCACAACAGAAGCAAAGCTCCACGAGGAAAAATCAGAGCATCCTACCCTTCCCCAGCACCCCTGAGGTCCAGCCGGACAGCAACCCCAAGCAGCCCTAAGACCCACAAAAAAAAGCTTTTTCGGCAGGAGAGTTCATACTTGGTGAAGAAGCTGTCAAACTCGTAGGCCACGCCCCCTCGCGGCATGCATACATCTGTGAAGCAGCGCCATGTGGGTCTGGTTTTAACCGCAGGAACTGAGTGATGCATTCAGGCGCATCACGGAAGTCCACCTTCCGACGTTTTAAAAAGGTAATACAAAAGTAGTGTAACATATTACAATTCAGAGACAGTACTATTGTGGTCCTAATTACCTTCAAATCGCAGTAACTAATGATATATAATATAGGACATTTTGGAAGTAACTTGCCCAACATTAATGGCATTGGTTAATCAGGCTTTCTGATTATTAGTTATGAGAGGTTTACTGGTGTGACTCAGTACCTCATGTGGGGCTTCCAGTAGGACTTTCCGTCAGTTGAACTGAAAACAAACTCAATTTGTAGCCTCTGAAAAATACCAGGTTCTGTACATCTATCTCTAAAGCTGAATGGTTGTACACATTAATGAATGTAAAAAGCAAAACCAACTTATTAAAAAGAATCCCAAACTGGCAGGCATGATCTTGTTATGCTCATTATCTTGCAGCTACAACCGACACCTCCATTGCTGACCATCTCACCTCTGTGAAGGAGTCTCATCTGCAGGAAATCATTCAGTTCTGCTGCTTTGCAAATTCAAACTCTCTGTTATTGTTGGAAGACACACAGGGCTCCTGAAGGGGAATACGGTATTGCACTGTGATCGGTTGTGGTATCAATCAAGGCCTTTATTAGTTGAAGGACTCAAAATGAAGTGTGCTTGCAGCATGTACTTTAAACTTTACAGTTTTATTTGGAATAATAGAAATAGCTATGGAGCAGATTGGTGTGGGCTTGAAGATATGGAAGATAAAACAGATGACAGTAAACCAACCTGTCACTGCCTGTGGTGCTTTCAGCCTGCTGGATGTAGAAGTAAGCAGCAGATGAGCTTTCAGAGAAGTGACTGTAGCTCCAGACTGACTGAAGCAAACTAAAAGCCACCCACACCTCTGTGAGTGTGGTATATAATGCCTCAGCAGTAAAACAGGAGCTGTTTTTCTCGTCCTTTGGGGATACTTAGTCACAATGCCACACGTTGCGCTGCTCATTAATCCACCCACTCTTTCATTATATTTTTAGCTCTTCCCTTCACATCTGACTCGGCATCACTTGAGAAAATAGTGTTTCATGATGCGTCTCTGTCAGGCTGCTGAGGGCTGTGTGAATATTACCCGCTTTGTGCATGTCATCCCTTTCACTTTGTTACTGCACTATATTTCCTGTTGACAGACTGGATCACAATACAGCCATCAATAAAGGCTAAGCTGCCTTTTAATATGCATTCATTAGGTTTTGTCACTGTAAGTCTCCTTGCATACAGCACTTGATATTGGTCTTGTAGCTCTGGCTGAGTGAGGCCTGATGAGCGACTTTGAAGGTTTTAACACGGAATTAGTTAATCCAGCTTTCATGTTAAACTGTGTGACTTGAGCTTAATTATAACTAAAGAGACTGAAACTCCTGTTTTAGCTTCAGCACCAGCCAGTCATGGCTGCAACTGGACAAAGAAATGACCAGGGAATATTGGTCAGATGGCAGTGGGTCACATTCAGATTTAATGATAGAACAGACAATTTTTCAAAGGATTTTGCAGTCAGACTCATACTGTTCATTTTCAATTCAATTAATCAGATTTCACCACGATGGACCAAAAAGGACCAACAGCACTTGTTGGAATTAAATAATAATGAAGACAGTTCTGGTGGTAAATGACTGTACGATATTGTTCTGACCAGAGGTCCGTTTCACGAAGCAGGTTTATCGATTACTCCAGGTCAATTAACCCCGAGTAGAGGGAAATGCGGGGTTTTCCGTTTCACGACGGGAGGTAACAACCAGAGGAAGAGGGGTAACTCCAGTCTGTTTCACAACAGGAGGTAACAACCAGAGGAAGAGGGGTAACTCCAGTCTGTTTCACAACAGGAGGTAACAACCAGAGGAAGAGGGGTAACTCCAGTCTGTTTCACAACAGGAGGTAACAACCAGAGGAAGAGGGGTAACTCCAGTCTGTTTCACAACAGGGGGTAACAACCAGAGGAAGAGGGGTAACTCCAGTCTGTTTCACAACAGGAGGTAACAACCAGAGGAAGAGGGGTAACTACAGTCTGTTTCACAACAGGAGGTAACAACCAGAGGAAGAGGGGTAACTCCAGTCTGTTTCACAACAGGAGGTAACAACCAGAGGAAGAGGGGTAACTACAGTCTGTTTCACAACAGGAGGTAACAACCAGAGGAAGAGGGGTAACTACAGTCTGTTTCACAACAGGAGGTAACAACCAGAGGAAGAGGGGTAACTCCAGTCTGTTTCACAACAGGAGGTAACAACCAGAGGAAGAGGGGTAACTCCAACCTGTTTCACAACAGGAGGTAACAACCAGAGGAAGAGGGGTAACTCCAGTCTGTTTCACAACAGGAGGTAACAACCAGAGGAAGAGGGGTAACTCCAGTCTGTTTCACAACAGGAGGTAACAACCAGAGGAAGATGGGTAACTCCAGCCTGTTTCACAACAGGAGGTAACAACCAGAGGAAGAGGGGTAACTCCAGTCTGTTTCACAACAGGAGGTAACAACCAGAGGAAGAGGGGTAACTCCAGTCTGTTTCACAACAGGAGGTAACAACCAGAGGAAGAGGGGTAACTACAGTCTGTTTCACAACAGGAGGTAACAACCAGAGGAAGAGGGGTAACTCCAGTCTGTTTCACAACAGGAGGTAACAACCAGAGGAAGAGGGGTAACTCCAGTCTGTTTCACAACAGGAGGTAACAACCAGAGGAAGAGGGGTAACTCCAGCCTGTTTCACAACAGGGGGTAACAACCAGAGGAAGAGGGGTAACTCCAGCCTGTTTCACAACAGGGGGTAACAACCAGAGGAAGAGGGGTAACTCCAGCCTGTTTCACAACAGGAGGTAACAACCAGAGGAAGAGGGGTAACTCCAGTCTGTTTCACAACAGGAGGTAACAACCAGAGGAAGAGGGGTAACTACAGTCTGTTTCACAACAGGAGGTAACAACCAGAGGAAGAGGGGTAACTCCAGTCTGTTTCACAACAGGAGGTAACAACCAGAGGAAGAGGGGTAACTCCAGTCTGTTTCACAACAGGAGGTAACAACCAGAGGAAGAGGGGTAACTCCAGCCTGTTTCACAACAGGGGGTAACAACCAGAGGAAGAGGGGTAACTCCAGTCTGTTTCACAACAGGAGGTAACAACCAGAGGAAGAGGGGTAACTCCAGCCTGTTTCACAACAGGGGGTAACAACCAGAGGAAGAGGGGTAACTCCAGTCTGTTTCACAACAGGGGGTAACAACCAGAGGAAGAGGGGTAACTCCAGTCTGTTTCACGAAGCGGTGTACCGTCAACTCTCGGTCAGTTACCATGGCAACAGTCGCTCTAGAACTAACCTGGTCGGGAGCAGGTTTTTGTCAGTGAACCTGGAGTTTTGTTCTGGCTCCGCCCCCTTTCAGACGGACACTGGATTTCATTTCCTCATTCAGCGGGGGAGTTTTGGTGAAACAGTTCTGCAGTGCCTTATTCCAGAGGAAAATTAGACGTCAACTTTATTCCCTCAACATGGAATGTCCTTTTGATAATGATCCGATTGATGAAGGCGCAGCGTTACTTCACCCAGAATTTAATATTGGCAGACAGATCATCATCAGACCATAGATGTACTGGCATTTCCAGACACCTTCCTTTTTGAGCGGTACCGTTTTACTGCAGAGACCATTATATACATCCACAGTTTAATCGCTCCGTACATTAGCAACATCACCAGCTGAGCCTTGCCCTGACGTCATAGCAGACATTGTGTGTTGCGCTGTGTTTCCTCGCAAATGTCAGTTTTCTGTACAATATTGGAGACGCAGAGCACCTGAGTAAGGGCAGTGTATGCAGCCAATCAGAAAGGTGTGCCTGGCCCTAGAAAGGTTTTTAGCAACTTTTGTTGTTTTCCCTGCAGAGAAACCTTCAAGAGTCATCAAGGAGGAGTTCCACAGGATTGCAGGTGAAGGATGAGATCCATTAAATAAATATTAAATAACATTCTGTTAATGATCTTGTGCTGCAATCTTTGAGTGGGATTAGTAATGTTCTTGTCTTTCAGGATTCCTAAATGTGATAGGCTGCATTGATGGAACGCACATCCCCATCAAAGCTTCTTCACAGAATGAAGCAGATTTTGACAGGGGTTTCCATGACAACCCCGGCTGCTGACCCCTTACCCAGACCCTGAACCAGGCCCCCAACAGAACTTCAACCGGGCTACTGCAGGACAAGAGCCCGGGTGGAGAGGACCATAGGCCTGCTGAAAGCCTGTTTCCAGTGCCTACGTCACCTCAGGGTGACCCTGAGAGGGCCTTCATAACACCCTGCCCTACATAGAGAGGACCCTGCCCTACACAGAGAGGACCCTGCCCTACATAGAGAGGACCCTGACCTACATAGAGAGGACCCTGACCTACACAGAGAGGACCCTGCCCTACATAGAGAGGACCCTGACCTACACAGAGAGGACCCTGCCCTACACAGAGAGGACCCTGCCCTACATAGAGAGGACCCTGCCCTACGTAGAGAGGACCCTGCCCTACATAGAGAGGACCCTGCCCTACGTAGAGAGGACCCTGCCCTACGTAGAGAGGACCCTGCTCTACATAGAGAGGACCCTGCCCTACGTAGAGAGGACCCTGCCCTACATAGAGAGGACCCTGCCCTACGTAGAGAGGACCCTGCCCTACGTAGAGAGGACCCTGCCCTACATAGAGAGGACCCTGCCCTACATAGAGAGGACCCTGCCCTACACAGAGAGGACCCTGCCCTACATAGAGAGGACCCTGCCCTACGTAGAGAGGACCCTGCTCTATGTAGAGAGGACCCTGCCCTACATAGAGAGGACCCTGCCCTACGTAGAGAGGACCCTGCCCTATGTAGAGAGGACCCTGCCCTACATAGAGAGGACCCTGCCCTACGTAGAGAGGACCCTGCCCTACATAGAGAGGACCCTGACCTACGTAGAGAGGACCCTGCCCTACGTAGAGAGGACCCTGCCCTACATAGAGAGGACCCTGCCCTACGTAGAGAGGACCCTGCCCTACATAGAGAGGACCCTGCCCTACGTAGAGAGGACCCTGACCTACACAGAGAGGACCCTGCCCTACATAGAGAGGACCCTGCCCTACGTAGAGAGGACCCTGCCCTACATAGAGAGGACCCTGCCCTACATAGAGAGGACCCTGCCCTACGTAGAGAGGACCCCGATGATGATGAGCCCATTGACTTGTCAGCTATGCAGGATGGCAGAGCTGTCAGAGACACCATATGCCATCATCACTTCGGGGTCTGACCACCACCACCACCACCACCACCACCACCATCACCACCACCAAATAAAGACATGATGCACAATTCATTTGGTCTTTTTTATTTACTACAAATACAAGAGCTAGTTTAGTTAATGTAGTTAGTAGTTAGCATAATTCACCTTGGACTGTACACCCACCCTTAACTTGTGCTCCAGTAGTTCCATTTCCACATCTGCATTTCCTTAGCAGTGTTTTCCATCTTCTGGAGCAGGTGGAGTCTATAGATCTGTTTTACAGATAACTGGGAGGACATAAGGAGGACATTCAATTATTACAGTTGGACATGAATTCCCCAGAATGAACCTCTGGTGTTTACTGAACATCTGTCTCACTGTGTCAGTCCCTGCAGTGGATGTTGAGGGACCCTCCTGCTGCTGCCCAGCCAGGCCCTGTTAAAAATAATGTGTCAATACTTCAGTGGAGACAAAATATCACTCTTTATTCCACCACAATGTTTCAGAAATGTAAACGGGATGAGAACTATCATACCTCTATAGGCCTTTGTGGATCCTCCTCTGTAAAGGCAGCAGACAGGGTTTCCTCGTACTCTTCATCCTACATGAATATGTTTCAGTATATTTAAACTACCAACTAGCAAGATCTTTGGAGTGTTGCCTACTTACAAGGTCTGTTGTAGCATGAGAGCACCATCACAATCTGTTGGGTGACAAAAAAAAGACATGATGGGGAAATAAAGATGAACAGAAATAGGCTTAAAGAGATATATAGGCCTCGGCATATTATATATTATGAAGGAAGTGGTATGTTGAGGGGTGAGCTCTGAAGAGGAGCTCCTCCAGGGATTCCCTCAGCCACTGGCCTCCCAACATTCTGCCTCTGTTAAAGGTGGAGGTGCTGGGCCACCACCCGTTTTACAGGCATCTGCCTTCTTTCTGTTGGCTGAGTAAAGTCTGCGTTAGTTTAGTTATTTGACAGCACATGATATGGGTGAGAAGACATTTATGTGTTTGAAAACAGCATTATGTTGGAATAAAACACCTCACAGTCAAATGGCCACTTGATATTTACTGTACAATGTCACACATGATCGACATTACGTTAAGAAATGTATTGATTAACAATTAAATTGGCAGCGGTCTTACCCGATTGGACAATGTTTTTATATTTCACTTTCAGCTGCTGCCAAGAGGCTTCTCCCCCGCGGAATTGCACCTAAAAGAAATAAATTAATAAGCTACCATCAAGCAGTATTCCCTTGCAATAATGTTGCGATGACAAAGACGTTTGAACTTACACATTCACTTGAGCAGCAATCTTCTTCCACGCCGCCTCCCTCTCTTTAGCAGCCGCTGCAACGTTGCATTTTTTTTTTTAAATATGTTCATTTTCGCTATATGATGGGATCAATACTTCCTGCTCCACTGGCGTCAAAAACTCCGCCCTCCGCGTCTCAGTTGTCATGGTGACATCGGGGCTCCATTGATGCAGTCTTGTTAGAGTCGTGGTGCACGCGCTTAACTCCAGGTGAAAATACTCTGAGTTCATCAAACTGATCAAAATCCGCTGTTGTGGAACCGAAAACTCAGTGTTTTCTGTCTCAGTGTAACTCAACTCAGAGCTCGGTGTTAAGCTCATGGCTTCTTAAACCTGTTTTGTGAAACGGACCCCAGGTGTACTGACAGGTGTACTGGCTCTTGGGAGTCATGAATATATTGTGAATCTGGTTTAAATACAACAACTGTACCTACGTAACTGTAGAAGATAAAACAGTTTTATTGTCTAAAATACATCATGTGTCATCTGGGTGCATCAATTTCTATCTTTTAGATGTGACCTTTTTAACATCTGTCATTAGCAGCAACAAGGGATGCTAAAAGGTCACCAGCTAGCAGTGAAACCACTTCATCTGAAACACCAGAGAGCTCTTCTCCTGGAAACAGGCCAGTGAGTAGATGTGAACAGACACAGCTTGTTCACAGTAGAGCTCACTATAGGGACTTTTAGACTGGCTGAAACGCAGAACCAAGGTTGGGTGGACCTCTGACACTTCTGTGAAACTGTTGAAAAACTGTATGTTTTGGACCTTTAACCTTGACAAACTTGCAGTTTGATCCACGAACTGTTTGAGACGCCACTGTGTTTCAACAGTAACGTGTGGTTCATCTCCACATCTTGGGACCCAATGCCGGAGACATCCTCTAGGATTTCGTCACCATGATGTGTGGACTAGCAAACAACTGGACGATGGAGTGAGAATCCATCCAGGATCAGCTCAGGTCAGGTTCTTCACACTGCAGTCAGAAAGCCAACAGAGCACAAAATGGCTAACGGCTGCTTTTGACAACTATTGATTTTCTTCCCCCCTGTTGCCTCCTTGACATCCTGTTACACTCAGTTTCCAGGTGCTGAGAGCTCAGTTTGGAGATGTTTCCATGTTAAGAAGCCTCTGTTGTGTTGGGTCAAAGCCAAAGCAGCGG
This sequence comes from Blennius ocellaris, assembly GCF_963422515.1. Lineage (NCBI taxonomy): Eukaryota > Metazoa > Chordata > Actinopteri > Blenniiformes > Blenniidae > Blennius > Blennius ocellaris. Next base: position 18,239,938 of record NC_137671.1, on the reverse strand, counting down.
ATTGAAATGAGTTTCCCTCTCTGAAGGTGTCCCTGTTTGAATTATTCATGGAGAATATTTAATCAAACCTGTCGCTCACAGGTCATCTCTGTGGAAACAGACCCCACAGTACATGAGCTGCGTAATTCTTGACATTTTCTAAAGTTAATTAATAAGGTATTCAATGGGGTGTTAAATAGAGGTCACTGGTCTTGGCAATGTCAGTAGAGAAGTGGCTTGGGACATCGGGGAAATGCATTTAGACTGATTGATTAGATAAACTGATTTCTCTGCAACACCACTGAGATGTTCGTTTATACCTTGTATTGAGAGCATGACTCAAAGGCAAGAGGTCAGATTCATTGGTGTCACAAATCTGATGCTTCTAATCCTGCTTGTGATCTGTATGAGTTGTCATATTTGGCCCTCAAAGGGCACCAATTGTGATTCATAGCTGTGTCATCAGTCTTTTCTCACTGTCACCCCCACATCTGTTGCAGTTTGAATGCAATACAGAACAGAACAATCAGCAAAAATTCTCTGAATGAACAGCTGTCATGGGTTTGTTGGTATGCACACCGTAGAAATTCCACCTGCGGTTTTGATGCGGACGTCGATGTGATGTATAAGCTCTTGGTGAGTTCTCAGTCAGTAGAAATACCATCGTAGTATCCCTACAACGGCTCTTCTTCACTTCGTAAGAATTTGAAGATAGTGATAAGAAGGGCAGGTTGCAATTTGATTTCCTTAGGCTTTTAGCTTTGCTCGCAGGCAGACCCAAAGGCAGCGCCGCAGGATGGAATTCAAAGACTTTTTGATTTCTTTTCAAAGAGCCGAGACTGAGGGCTCCAAAAAGGATTAGGACAAAAACAAGTAAAAGTCCAAACATGAGATTCTGAAGAACACAAGGAGTTGTGGGATGTCGGAGTGCAAAGCAAGTTAGCCGATCTGGCAGCAAACACAGGAGGGAAGAAGGTTTTTATACCTGAAGGAAGGGAGACGAAGGTGAATCACACGAGGGTAATTAGACACATGGAGGAGACGTGCAGACAACTGGACTCACAGAGGGGAGGCAACCAGGGGACATAAGCACACAAGCGTCCACACTGAAAAGACACCAAGCAATTCACAAAAACAAGAAGTGACAAGAGAGAAGTAGACCTGATAGAGGCTTCATGTTCAAATTGAAGTCATTCATTTGAATTAACTACAGAAAAAATACGGTTTCAAAACGTTGCTGTGTTTCATTTTTACAGTCAAACAATGAACTGTTGTCAGTGCAGAGTTCCTGTCAGTTCATGTCAGTTACACTGCAGAGAGGCTATAGTGCTCAACGGTCAGTGTCGCATGCTGTTATTAACTGAAATCAAATGTTTAGTGTTGTTTCCATTGGTTTGGTCGAGGGGCTTGATGAGGTGTCAAGAGGAGATGTGTGTGTGTGTGTGTGTGTGTGTGTGTGTGCGTGTGCGTGTGCGTGTGTGTGTGTGTGCGGGTGTGTGTGTGTGTGTGTGTGCGTGCGTGTGTGTGTGCGTGCGTGCGTGTTTGCGTGTGTGTGTGTGTGTGTGTGTGTGTGTGTGTGTGTGTGTGCGTGTGCGTGTGTGCATGTGAGTGTGTGTGTGTGTGTGTGTGAGTGTGTGTGCGTGTGCGTGTGCGTGTGCGTGTGTGAGTGTGTGTGTGTGTGTGCGTGTGTGCGTGTGCGTGTGTGTGTGTGCATGTGAGTGTGTGTGTGTGTGTGTGTGTGTGTGTGTGTGTGTGTGTGTGCATGTGTGCGTGTGCATGTGTGTGTGTGCATGAATGCGTGAGTAATGTCTATATCAGAGGACAAGTAACATAAATTTGGTTGAGATTTGTAGTTTGCGCTGGTCAGCCATGACATTTGGGAGTGATTGTCTCTTTGTCGTGACACCTGGAAGTTGCTGGTTATAGTTTGGTGTGTTAGAGTTTTGAACATAAACTATTACGTGAGTTTGATGAGGGTCAAATACTTCTGAGGATCTGACCTTTGATGTGCTGATGTCCCTTTGCTCTTCCAGGTCCTCACCTCATAGACCCAAACCCAGCACATGTCTGAGGCCTGGCAGCAATGGGGAACAGCTGACATTGGCCCCATGCGCTCCATCGTTGTTGCCTATGGCAACAGCTGGAGGGAACAGGGTAAATGATCATCAGACAAGAGGCGGGTGAGAGGAATCCTACATAGCCTTTCAACAACATCGTCACCTGGAGCCTCGACAGGCAGGCGGGCGAGGACCGACGCTCCTCACATCGACACTCTTCTCACATTCAGCCAACCCTGCTTATCATGTTGGTTTGCATTTTTTATGAACCACTTGTGAAGAGGCTCACTCTTAAATGTACAGTTCCATTGACGCGTGTTCATGGTTCTTGACTTGAGGCAAGATACGAGGCTCCCAGAGGTGCAGCATGTGAAAGCCTCTGTAAGCCTGAATCCAGCCCAGTTCTAGAGGCTGCATGAGGCCGATAAGTCTCAGGGATTTGATGCATTTACATGGAGTAAAAGCTCAAGCTTATGCTCTGTGTTATTATTGCTACAGCACAAGCTTGGGGGTTTTACAGCCTTAATTTTATGTAATGAACTTGAAGGAGGATTAAGGAATTACCCAAATTAATAAAGTTTATCTGTGAATTCTCTCACATTAATTGATGTACATGGTCTTTATTGAGAAATTAAGCCGGAGTTCCTGATGCAGTGCCTTGTTTGTTGTACCTTTTTTATATTCTCTGCCTGTTTCCACGTCGCCAAGCATAGCAACTGCCTTAAAACAACCGTTGAATATTCATCCGGGGTCATTAAGGGAAGAGTCTCATACAGATGAAGGCATTGGAGGATGGGCATTCCATCAAAGTGTGGCCTTGCAGCTTCCCATCTTGGCCTATCTTGGTGTTGCACTCTGCATTCAGATTAAATGTCCAACTGCCAGCATGTGACGGGGGTGCATCACATGCAAGGACGTCATTTTCATTACTTAGACATGCTGTCACCGAGCGCACAGGTTCCCTTCCCATCGTCTCCAAGTAATACGACGATGATGAGATGCCAACGTTTTGGCCGAGGTGATCCTGTAGACCACCTTCCTGACCCTCCTCCGTGACAGACCTCCTTGTTTAACTAAGACAGATACCCTAATTAGAAAAAGTGCACAGGTTGGTTTTTCTTTGGCATGAAAATGTCATTAGAGAGTAATTTGATCAAAGCCAAGCTGCTTCTGTGTCCCTACAGGTCTTGCAGCAAGGCTAAGAAGCTATGCAGAGAACTATCTATCACTGCCAGCGTGTCTTGGATCGTGTTTAGAGGTTCTCCTCCTGATCCTCACACCTGCAGTGAGCCCTCGTGCACCAGCAGGGGGCACTGCAGCTTTATGTGCAGCGCATGGATGGAGCCTTCAGTGTGCTTAGAGTTCTCAGAGGAAACACAGAGGCTGACATTCATCCTCATCTTGTGAATGTATTGCAAGGTGCTTTACCAGAAAGTATTCAGGTAATATACTGAAGGACCAACATTCATGACTTTTCAAATTTGAGCAGCAAAATGGATTAAAAGTAACAAATCCTTAGTTTCAGACCAGAAATATGAAGGAAGCAATGTCAGATTATTGATTCAACGGTAGTTGTATTGGAGAGGATCTGTCTTTTCTGTGGGAGGTAAAGATAATTTCAGAACAGTCATAAAGTCATTAGACAATCACTGTCGTGAAAAAAAAAAAAAGTTCCCATAGGCCAGGGCTGTGAGACTCCTTTCCACCGAGGGCCACATCAGCATCATGGCTGCCCTCAAAGGGCCACATATAACTGTAAGACAGTATAAATGTAACTAAATGTAAACAAATATATTGTAAAATAAATTTAACTACTCCTCAATTTTAAATAACTGTGACTTTATTACTTATTCATATTAACCTATATTACATATGCATTTGCATAGATATAAAAAATATAGATTTGCTAGTTGCTCTGTTAAGGCTAACTTTGGCATGCTTTTCTCGGTGCTTGGTTTCAAAATGTGGACTTATATTGTTCTTTTTGACAACCAACATGTCTCATAACACAAAAGACAAACCGTTTGTTCTCCTTGAAGCACAAACATATATTGCCTTCCCATCATTCATGAAACAACCTTTCATCTGCATCAATTCTTCTCTTCCTGGACGTTTTGGGATCATTTGTATTTCTCAATTCTACTTATTGAAAATTGCATTGATGTTTATTTATTTATTTATTTATGTATTCATTTGATCGGGACAACAACACATGAATGGACATTAATGAACAATCATATACAAATCGTACACAACCACGTGTCGTATCTCACAGGGGGTTGTCTGCCGTTGGGTGGAACGTGGGTCGGCGCGGGGAACATCTTTATCTGGATGTGCACAAGTGCACAACTACTTCTGTGTCAACAAAGGCACATGTAATTACCTTATTTCATGGAATGTTTGAACCTGCGCTCACATGTTCCTAATAGACACGCACCCCAAGGCTTGCACTTGTGCACTGTGCGTATATTGGGAACAATACAATATTTATTTTAAGACAATCAGACCTTTAAGCACTCGCGGGCCACACAAAATAAGGTGGTGGGCTACATTTGTCCCACAGGCCTTGAGTTTGATACATGTGCTGTAGAGGAAGCAAGGAGCCTTGCAGTCCACGAAGATTCAATGAAGCCTGTGTTGTTTATGCAGCAACACAATCACAATTAGGGTTTTTCCACCATAAAGAACCAGGTTCTAGATCAGGGCCAGTTCTTATATGAGCACTGCCAAAGAACCGGTTCTTTTTCCACTGTGAACAGATCCAAGTGAGCCATGTCATTGCGTCAATCCAAAACGTGACACGTCACCGATCGGTGACGTGAACGAGGAGACGGACCGGATCAGAAGAATGAGGAGACGGACTGTATTCATGCGTCTCCTCGTTGCTCTGTTTGTGTTTTTTAACCTCCTTCTTGGTTTAGTCTGGAGCCCCGGAGTGGCCAGGGAGAAAAATAACAATAACAATAATGCGTGAATGAGCTTGGGTCTTATTTTTCTACATTTGGGCATTACATAGCAATTTTCTGCTCCTTCACTTTATTTCTGGACGTGTCTGAATCAAATTCTTCAATATCAGGAGGAATGGAGGTGGAGAATGATAGAATGCAGCTCGACAGCTGTTTCCATGGAAACCTACATAAACTTGGGGCTTCTCATAGTGGAACACAACGCAGTTTAATGCAGACTTCAGCCTGCGACCATAACGTGACACATGACATGAAAGTGAAGTTAGTCACAATGATGTCACGATGAAAAGTGTGAAAAAAAAACCACAATGGAAAACTGCTTCTAAATGATATATCTGATGCAGCTGACGTCGCAGCGTAAGAGTGAGGCAGCACTCTGAGAGCCACGGTTCCGCGATCGTGGATTAAAATCTCGTTCCCTCGTATTATTAACTTCAGGGAGCAGCTTTTTATATCATTCCCATGCGCTACTATTATTATTTTCTCTATAACCACTCCAGGGCTCCATGTTCGCCATAGATTTCAGGAAGACGGTTCAGAGTCTCTTCTGCCTCGTAGGTAGTGATAACTCCAGCGATAACGTGTCAGACCCTGCTTTGGCCCTGCTTTGGACCTGCTCTGCCCCCCCATAACGATGTGGGGCCAGCGTAGCACCAGTTTAGCCCCTGGTAGGCTGGGGTTTTGGCAGTGGAAAGACAAAGAACTGGTGCTAAATCTGGCCATGGCTCAGAGCTAGCACCTGGTTCTTTCCAGTGGAAAAGCCCCCAATGAGGACTAATGATGTTCTTCGGGAAGTTTGGCCTTGTCACTGTACCTTTCAGTAATTGGGGAATCCTGGTCCTCGATGGCTGCGCTCCTGAATGCTTTCAATGTGCCCTCACTTCCACACACCTGATAATGATTGGCTTGATATCAGGCTTTCTGCAGAGCTTTATCGTGACACTTTCAATTCATTCAGCTGGGTTGGAGCAGGGGAGCATTAAAAACATGGAGGATTGTGGCCTTCTAGGAGCAGGAACGCTGATGCCTGGACAGACAAACCTGCTCACACCGTAGCACCACCACCAACAAAGGCTCGCTGGTGGTGGATGCAGAGCGTTCTCCTTGACGTCTCCAAAATAGTTGACAGCTATTATTTCTGCTCAGCATGAATGGACTTTCATCAGAGACCAGCACTGAGACCTACTGAACCCTGGTCCAGCTAAATGTCCCTGCCCATAAAAACGTTGACACCTGTGCCTGGCGGTATGTTCAGGTACCGTGCAGGGCGTCTAACACGCAGACCACGCTGATGTAAACGGTTTCCAATGATCTGATGTGACACTTGGTACCTCTCAACTCCCTTAAATGGGCCTGAAGTTGACTCGGATTCATCGTGTGGTTCCACAGTTCACCATGACGCAGTAACCAGTGAGGAATGTGGAAAAAGGACATCCACCTCTCTGTCTGGGACTCTTCCAGTCTCTCTGTATCTCTGCTCATCCTACTGATGACACACTTTCATCTGAGAACATCCAGTTAAAAGCCTTCGATCTTGAGGTACTGTTGATCGGTTGTTCGGCGTCATCTTGGTCTCATGATGTCAAAATTCAATTCTAATTGAATCAGAAAATGTATTGGTTCATTTGTGGATCAAACACTTGGCGAATTTTGCCATTAAGTGTTAGAAAACATCAAGTTGTTCAAAACCCCTCAAAAACTGACACATTGAACAGTTGGACATTCAAAAGTTTAGAGTTGCGTTCACCGAGAAAGGTAATAGCTCGTTTTTAGTTCATCCTGATATTTCACCCCAAATCCCAATATCCCTAACCTTTAATGAGTATCTGGAGGCTTTTACTTCACTTATCTCAAAGAAAGGTTCAGTTGCATCAACCAGCCATTAGAAAAGCTTCACTGAGTCCAGCGTGGCGAGTGGTGGATGGTTTCACCTTCAGCAGATTAACACTGGAGCAGAAGACGCATCATTGTGAAGACCAAGTTGAAGATGTTTGGAGGAGATGTATTTTCTTCACTGCTCTACTCTTGTCAAACAGTGTACCAACAGTTTAATGTGACCAGCATCTCCTCCACACTCAAACTATCAGCTATCCAGGCGGAGGTTTACATCAAACCACAGGAAGACAAGAATCAGAATCAGAATCAGATTCAGCTTTATTTGTCATAGTACAGGGGAGTGCACCACAGAACATACAGACAAACAAGACAGGTAAGAAAAGACAGTCAGTGCTAAGAACTTCAGAAAAAAACCCCGTTAAATGAGGGCTCTCAAACTCCTGGCACTTCAGGAGCCAACAGACCTGTTTAACCTTGGAGTGGATGACAAGAATATATAAATTTTGGCTGATCTTTAATGTGGATCATGATTAAAGTATCTGTTTCTTGTGAAATTTAAAAAATGGAAAACTATTCAAGAAGTTGTAGAAGATGTGTCAAAGACTGTATAATTCAATTGATACAGTTAATTTCCTTAATACATGTCACATGTATTATTATCATACAATGTCTGATGAGAACCTTCAAAAAGCACTTAACAAGTGTTTTTGGAGGGCAAGTTTTTTTTTTTTCTAGAAATGATTTAACCGGAGGATTTACTTGTTTTTGTGCAAAAACAATTGCTATTTTCATCTCTTCTCCAAAAAAGCTTGGGCCACCTGTTTCCCCTGCATCTCGGTGTAATAGTGATGCTTACTGTGTCTTCCAGAAAAGCCCTGAGCGGAGGTCTTTCTGCGTGCGCTCCTGAGCGGAGGCGCACATATGGACGCGTTCACTTCCCCCGAGCGGGGGTGCCCTGGCGCCCCCCCATTCCCCGCAGCGCAGCAGTGGTACGTTCCATGCTGGATGCTTTCAGCTCATTGACCGGCGCACAATCCTCATCAGTACCACGCAGGAGCGACCCCCGGAGCCTCCGACAAGCCGGCCCTTCATCTCCCCCCCCCCCCACTCCACTCATTCTTCCCTCCACAAAGCCAGCCGCCGCCCGCAGCGCCTCCGTCCGGCTATGAAACAGACGCTCGGCGAGCTGATGAGGATGAACCGGATTTGCCGGATGGTATTCGCCACTTGTTTGGGATCCTTTATTCTGGTCATCTTTTATTTCCAAAGTATGTTCCAGCCAGGTAGGATGTCTCCCTCTTTACCCCCCCCCCCCCCCTTCTCGCGCGCTCATGTGTGGCACCTCAGTCCGGCAGCGCGCTGGCACATCGATTTGCTCGGACTGTGGAGCAACGCAGTAACGATAAATAATTGATCGTGTTGCAGTGTGAAAGGCGTAAATCATCCGACAGGAGTCAAGCACACCGTCTCGAATCAAGCTGTCATTGGGGGTGAACGTGGGACTCAGCGCTGCTGGTTGTGTTGCTTTGTGTCCAGCTTTTATTGTTGTTTCTTGGTGGTGGAAGTGTCAGGGAGGGCTGGTCTCTTGCTTTTTCTTTCTTCATCTTTTTTTTTTTTTTAATTTTTTTTACTTATTATAATTCTTGGGGGGATGTGATCCGAGCGTGAACCACCGGCCGCTGATTGCTTTCTGCTCGTGATCGTGGTGGTGGTTTTTGTCTCAGGAGAAACGTGGCTCCAGTGGCGATGGAAGCGGTGCGCCGGGCTCTGGCACAGCGGATCCATTTTTTTTCTCAATACGTATGCCTTGTAATATGTAACAGAAAATAGATTTAGCAACGTGGAAACCATGTGTTGAAATAAAGTCTCTTTAGAGAGCATTTGAGAGCCGCTTCCGCTCCGATCTGTGCGCGCCTGGGACCGGCGGGTAATCATTGGTGGCACAATAAACGATCTCAGAGGGAAGGGACGCGTGGGTTTATATGCAACACATTATTCCAAATCCTCAAATTTGACGCGCCTTTATCAAACGATGATAAGGAATCGACGCTCCTCTGTGGTCAGAGCTGCTTCTCGCTGCGCCAAAACCAAAGGACGCGGAGCGCAACGCAGGAGCGGTCCGACTGCGCACCGCGGACCTGCTGTACAACAGGTCCGCTGTGGGGAGCGCTTCCTCTCAGTGTCACTCCCCGGGATTATAATCCCACAGTGAGAGGGCTTCAGGGGAGGGTGTCAGTCTGACACCGGGGGGATTCAGACGGGGTGGCGGGCGGTCACTGAGAGCGAAGCAGCGTGAAGCCGAACAGACGTGCCGTCGCGTCTCAGAAAACATTTTTTTTTCTGTGAGTCACCAGTTGTGATGCTGCTTCTGTGTCAGACCCTGAAGAAGACTCATACTCTCCGCCTCGGGGGGCCACAGCCCCTCTGGACGGGTTCCAGGCTGTTTTCATCAAGACGAAGTCATCCTCAGGGGCAAATGTGCGAAGAAATAACAAAGCGTTCGTTTGTTTTGGTGCAAAGATCACCAACATTTGTAAAATTATGAAAATAACACACACACACACACACACACACACACACACACACACACACACACACACACACACACACACACACACGGTTTCAGGTTGCAAACACACTTAAATTAGAGCTGCAAACTAGTAAAAGAACAATATTAAAATTGTTTATCATTTCTGTAAAATCTGCATCAGCAGTGGGACAGTGGTTTGCTCTGTTGCCTCTCAGTGACTCAGGTCCTGGTTCCAGTCTTACATTGTGAAGTCTGCATGTTCTCCCTATGCCTCCAGCTCCCTCCACACTGCGGAACAGGTGGAGCAGTGGTTCGGTACACAGTTGCCTGTTGCGTTGCCTCACTGTAAGAAAGCTCCCTCAGAACCATGGTTTGAACCCATGGCTCAATTGGTCTTTGCGTGGTTGACTTTGAATGTTAATGCTTTTTTTGAGTGACTCAACCTGCATTTATACTACAGTACAGTGATTTGCACTGCCACCTCACAGCAAGACACTTCCTGGTTCAAACCCACAGCCCCATGGTGCTTTGTTGAGTTTGCATGTTCTTCCTGTGCTTGTGTCACTTTTCATTATTCAAACATATACTTGTTAGTGAGTTTGCAAGTCCAGATTGTGTGTTGATGTGAGTGTGTGTCTCTATGACTGTATCTCTAAGTGTGTACCTTCAGAGGAGTGAGGCTCCACCTCACCTAAACTCTGAGGAAGCCAACAGATGGAAAATCATTGTTCTGCTGCTCACACAGAGAGACTGTGTCCTAAACTGCTACTCTAATTATATATAACTCTACAGAGAGGAAATGAAGGCTGAGCAAATCCTCCACTCTTGCACACTTTTCAGTGACTTTGGAGGTTTTTCTCTCCCTCGTGTGGATTCAGTTCATTCAAATTTCCAATCAAATCTTCCAACTCCTTTATTTATACTATTTGTGATCAGAGATGACGCAATGTATGATTGTTCTCACACGAGTGTGGAAACAACAGAACTGGTGTACTCAGATTTATAATCTTTCCCAGATTCAATCTCCAGTCGTTGTGTTTGCTGAGGCTTTCAGGACCAGAGAAAATCTTCCTTCACAGTCAGAGGAGACGAGGAGGCAGCAGGATCTGAGAAAAGGTCAAGAGATATGTAATTATTTTGGATACAAAATATTTTTAGTATTTGGAATTGGTCTTGAAATGTGTTTGGAAACAGATTAATTAAAGGTAAATTGCTTGATTACAGAATGACAAAGAGTCGCTTCTCAGAGCCGCACAATCGTTTTTACAAGCACAAATGACATCTTCATCAGCTTAAGACAGTCAAAATAATACATTCATATTCAGCAGATTAAGAGATTGGAAACAGTTGATGTTTGATGCAGTATGAATTAATACAGTGTATTAAACAGGTTAAGAATGCAGAGTCGTCAGGCTAAGCAACTCTTATATATCGAGTTCTTTTAACTCAAAAGTCAAGTTGTCCTGATTTAAACTAAAACACAAGTTGCATTTTGGTTGTTTGTTTACGTGACATTAGTACTTGGAGCCACTGACGGCTCCCAAGGTGGAACTTTTCAAAAACACCCAGACGAGGTGAAGTGCTGCTACTGCACACGGGCACCATGGCTGTCGGAAATGCTTCTTCTGCACATGCTCAGAACAATGGTTCCTCCGTGATGTCATGACTCCCAGTGCATACTCTCCTAGGACTTGGCAGTTTTAGAGTTGACAGTCTTTGCAATAACAATCCATACAACGACTGTGTTCTCACATTGTTCATGTTTAAAGCTTATCGTTCTTTGCTGCATGTGTTTGTGGTTTCATTCTGAAAGCAAAAACAGTGCCATCCCGTGGCCTGACATGCTGACCACATTGTTTTTAGTGTTTCGGCTGTTTCTGTGTTAACGGACATCGTTTTCAGAACGTTCAACTTTCCTGGAAAGAAAATGCAGACATTTTTCATTTTCACTTGTAACGTTGTTTTGTAAACAACTGGAGTTCCAGAGTGACACCCTGGTCACGAGGGATGTGAGAACAGATGCCGGTGTTGACTCCTGAGAATAAATCTGTGACCTCCGCTGTGGTGACGTCTGCAGAACTCTTCCACTGACTGCTTGGCGACTTTCCAGGAGAAGAAAGTGAGAATTTCTTTTTTTTGTGATTTGACCCTTTAAGCTTTTAATAAGATCTTGTTTTGAGAAAGCTCCTGCGTGAAAGTGCCCTGCAGACTGATATGTCTTTTTTTGAAATGGACACAAGTGTATCCTGTAAAGGGAACGTGGTGCAGAGTGAGACCTCTCTCACTTGCACATCATTTAAATTAGCTTCCAGAGAGGAAATTGATTCTGAGAAATTGAACCGAGACTCCATTAAGGCGTTCTCACAGACCCCAGGATCCTACTCCCAGAGTGCTGCCAATCTCCTCAGACCTTGCTTCAGCATTAGCTGCACACATGCACACACACACACACATGCACACATGCACGCGGGTCAGACGCTGAATGTTTTATTTAGCAGGAGCTGATGATAGGTTGCTTCAGCCAGGATGCTCTGATTGAAGACAAGGTGTCTGAGGCAGGGTGTTTGTGCAGCAGTTCAGATGGCAGTTTTAATGCCGCAGTGTGTATTTATGTGTGATTACACAGGTGAGACGGATACCAGCGTGCAGCGTGTGTGTTTAGTGTTTGTGACTTCCTTTACGGGGCTCTTCTTTATCTCAGTCTTGCTCTGTTTACCTTCTCTTTGAAAGGACTCAATCAGGCTTCTGCAATCACATCACACCTTTTGCTTCACTCTCACACACACACACACACACACACACACACACACACACACACACACTCTTCCGTGGTACGTCACATGAAGCTCCACCAGCGTCTCCGTGGTTCAGGCATGCTCGTTGGGCCTGGGAATCCCGCCCGGCCTCCTAATGTAAACTGTCACCTCTCCTCCAGGACTCATAGGGTCGAGACCTCTTGTTAAAGAGACACAGTAGGAGGTGTGTGTGTGTGTTTTGGAAGGATGTTCTTAAAGGAAAAGATCAGTGTTTTTTTTTCTCTTTAAACCAGAAGCCCACTTTTCTGTTTGTTCGAAGCAACTAATAACAGTTTTTGAAATTCTCAAATCATAAAAGGATTTCCAATCAAATCAAACAAGGTACCATGATTTCCCTCCGATCTTCATTTAACTGTGTGACATGGCTTTAGAAAGGACCCCTACCTTGAAACATCAATAGTAAACAATAGTGAACCCTGAAAAGAGGAAGTAAGATGGTCAGTGGTTTTCACAGAGAGTTTTATCGCTGCTTCAGCCGCTTCCAAAGCTTGCAAAGCACTTCACATTGTTCCACATTCACCCATTCACACACATGCACTCCCACCTCGACTGAGGCGGCTGCCACGCAAGGAGCTCAACCACCATCGGGAGCAGTTTCAGAGTCAGTGTCCTGCTCCGGGATGCTTTGACATATTGACTAGTTTAGCATGTTAGTGTATAAAATATATTGCTTTTGTCTTTTCTTCAACAAGTTCCTGCAGATTCCCAAACCGTTGCGAGTTTTCTGTCAGTATAAAATATATCAGAGTCAAAGGAAAGGTTTTAGTTCTCATAGTTCTGCCACCAGTGTCACCAATGGTCCTCCATAATAATGCAGTTTTCAGAAGGTAACAGAGGTGTAGGCACATTCCCTGTTGGATGGTAAACAAAGCTCAACTTTGTCGTTGTTTTTTAAGGACAACTAGCAGAAAAACGAGGACTTGTTGGTTTGTTTGTCAGAAACACACAATGTAATAAACAAAACATTAAACCTCATGGTGAGCAGGAAGAACTCAGAGGAAGCCCATTGTTATGCTGGTTTGAGAGTAATGGAGTATATTATAAAGCCAAAATCACAGCAGCTCTTCATAGTACTTCTCCTAGTACTAGTCAATCTCTCATGGTAGAGGCTTTTGTCTTTATTGACCTGATTTGTCACATTTACCCAGTCAGAAACGGCTGACTGCTGCCGAGCACAGTGACCTCAGACCTTACAGGACAGTTGTGTGTCGTCAGGTAGAGATTTCAAAATGAACTCATAATGGGACATGGCTGCCATACTTGCTGACAAACAATAGAGGGAGAGGGTTTAAAGACACAGGGATAGGGTGGACACAGGTGGAACTCAGAATGATGGGAGCACACAGAGGGAGAAGCTCATTGGTTGACTGGAAACATGAGGGGAGACACAGAGACCTGACACCCACAAGCATACATATGTGGAGTTGGATGTGTTTGTAGAGGAAGTTCTTAAATATTGTGGTTCTTTAGAACAAATACAATCTTGATATAATGCCCACAAACAAAAGTCAAGGTTTTGACATGATCTGCGACACATGACTTGTAATTCCACATTCATGAATGAAAAAAATGCTAAATGGATCAGTCTGACATGGCCTTCCTCCCCGTTAGTAGATCAATCCATTAGAGCTCATGTGGATGTTGGCAATGCGGTCTGGTCATGGTTGTTGCTGGAATCTCGTGGAAGACATAAACAGAAGACGTGCACATATATTCACGGAGAGACCCACGTAGACAGCCCTTCAAAACAAGATACCAAAGCTGTTTTTTCACGAACAAGAGTGCAGTTCCAGCTGTGCAGAGTGGAGGTAATCCTATTCGCTGAAGTTATTGCATTGACCTGGCAACACAAACACGGCAGCATAAGAGCAGAGACATATTAAAAATCCAGCACTGTTATCATGGATGGACACTGACAGGGCGCAGTTGTCCAATCAGATTACAATGCAGCCCATTTCATGGCTGCCAGCTCAGGCGCTCTTATTTAGTGATGGACCAAGTTCAAAATGGTCGTCCTCATTACTCACTCAGCTCCTGAATGGTGAGAACATGTTTCACTAACGCACCCATTTGGGAGTAAGAAAAGGTTCGATGTGGAGCCACAATAAAAGTAGGATTCACAGAGTTGACTGTCAGCTTCACAACAGTAACATCAGGAATGCTGCTTTAGGCCAGATTCATGTGTGTAATTGCATTTTGCAGTTCTGCAAGGAGGTGTGTTTTTTTCAAGTTGGAGAGGGACGAGACCTGGAGCGTGCAGCTTGATATTCCACAGCACTTTAAGAAGGCGCCAAATTAGATTTAGTCCGGTGAAGAGCCAGGCTCAGTCAGACAGAAAGCATGGCGGCCTGCTCTCACCCCTACCGCACAGTAAGGCTTTTTTGGTTTAAAGGGATATCCAAACTGGTGGTCGGAGTTTGGTTATTAAGTCATGGAATAAGTCATGCTATGAGTGCTTTTTGGCTGAGGCACAATCCAGGAATCATACAAATAGCAACCCACTTTAGAAATGCCACAACAAGCCGTACTCTGCCCCAGCCTTTTCAGATGGTTCGGTGAACTTTAGAATATAAATAAAAGCCTGAGCTACGTTTAGTAAATATGCCTGACAAATGCTTTGAGTGGTTTTAAAAACATTGTGGCTTTTGAAGTGGAATATAATCCAGTCATAATTCAGTATTTATGTCCGATTTACATCTCACCGACCACAAAGGGTCTAATTTGCAAGCTTTGCAACTTCATTTTTTCCTGTGCGCTCGATTGCTTGCTGCATTGATATAATCTCAGTCATCATTATCAGTCGAAACATGCCAAGAAATGTGAGTGATGCAGAGCACGAACAGCAGTTTATCAAAACGAGGTATCTTACTCCCTTATAATCAGATATACAAGAGAATCGTTCACAGTTAAGACGACTTTACAGGTTGATCCACCAGTGTCAGACAACTTTTTCACCCCTCAGAAGACTGAACTGCCTACTTCAAATCAAATCTAAATCCGTGCTGATTTGATAAAAGCTATGCTTTCAACCTTGTTTTCCATTGAGTCCCAATTGATTGGCTCTCAGGATCCCCAGCCAGTCCTGATCTGCTGGAGCTTCATAGTGAAGCCAAACGCTGGTAGGCGCCTCCACTGTCAGAACATACACAAGCAGGGAAGCCTTCAAAATAAAACTAAATGAACAATTTCTCGGTCGAAGCTCCCAATGTGACCTCAGCCAGAGATAGACGCTGACACCGAGGCCCCTGTTTGCACCCCGTTTACCTCCAAGTGACCAACATGAAAACTGCATAGTTTCATTTCGTGAGTTCCATTCACATCCAGAGGACAAACCACACACACACACACACACACACACACACACACACACACACACACACACACACACACACACACACACACACACACACACACACACACACACACACAGACACACACACACACTCCTCATTGACGAGATTGTTCTGTTTAATTATCAAAACCAAGTTGTTGTTTGCTTTTGTTGTTGTTGTGTTTGTTTGTTTGTTTGTTTTATTTATTTATTTTTGTTCTATGTCCTTTTTGTTTTTGCTTTTGTTATAATTGTTGTCATTATTTTGGTTTTTGCTCTGTTGTTGCTCAGGCTGGTTTAATCTCATGGCAGTTGGAAAATATTTCGATCACTGTGGTTAATGTATTATCAAAAAAAAAATAGTATGTAGCACTAACAAGGGTATTGTATGTATTTTGTATTTTGTATTTTTTGTATTTATTTTGTTTCACCAAGCCTTTCTCTGTCTCTCCTCTCCTCTCCTCTCCTCTCCTCTCCTCTCCTCTCCTCTCCTCTCCTCTCCTCTCCTCTCCTCTCCTCTCCTCTCCTCTCCTCTCCTCTCCTCTATCCTTTCACCCCAACCGGTCCGCAGAATTCCTCCACCTCTGACTCTGGTTTCTGCAAAGGTTTCTCCTTGTTGAGGGAGTTTTTCCTTTCCACAGTCGCAAACACACCTGCTTGCTCATGTGGATATGTTGGGCTTTTCTATTTTCTCTATAACAGCAAATTGGAATGACTGTAAAGTATTAAAAAAAAAAAAAAAAGGAAAAAAAAAAAAAAAGAAAACTGCATAGTGTGGAACATTTCTGACATTTCCCTGCAAACAGGCATCATTTCCAAATGTTGTATACGTAGGACTTTTCTGAAATGAAGATGCAAAAATAATGCATTTTCACCTGGACCAATTGTAAATGTGTCAGATCGCACCCTTTCTTAAAAGAAGTTTTCTTTCAATTTGTAATGACAATTTTTAAAAAGGTGTGTGGGGGTTTTAATCTGAGGAAGCCCTTGCTGGCATCACAGGAAAGCCCACGTTGGCACATTGCTTGATATATTTAAAGAGTGTTTGCATGTGTGTGTGTGTGTGTGTGTGTGTGTGTGTGTGTGTGTGTGTGCTACATGTGTGGTTGTGTCCCAGCTGAAACTGCTGGCCCAATTAGCCAGACCCCTGCCCTTCCCCTTCCACCTCCGAGCGTCAGGTTCCTCTGTGGTGGCGAGAGCTCTCATGTGAGCCAGTGTCGCTCTTTTCAAGGCAGCTGCACACATCAGCGTGGATAATAAGGCCGTTCACTCTGCGGGCTGCTTGGTTGCTGTCTTCTGCAAAGTGCCTCTGGGATATTTTAGAGCCAGTGTGTGTGTGTGTGTGTGTGTGTGTGTGTGTGTGTGTGTGTGTGTGTGTGTGTGTGTGTGTTGGGACTGCACCTCGGTCTCTTTTCAACCCGCTAACCACTATTGAGTACCACCCCAGCCCCTCCAAGTCACACGCTCACGTTTCACCACCAGAGCTATTTGAAACCCTAAGACTGGGTTTGTCTTTACTGCGCGTGTGTGTGTGTGTGTGTGTGTGTACAGTATGTGGGATTTTGTTTCCTAAAACAACAGAAAGGGAACAAAGTGTGCTCGTTGGAAGTAAGGAATGGGAATTTCTACTCGGAATTTGTGCAGGAAACTCGAAATTCCTCACCTCTGCTGGTCTGTAGCTGCAGCGTCAGCTGCAAGCAGCCACGAAGGGAAAGTGCTGAGTCGTTGAGGGCACTGAACTCAAATATGACACCTTGTAATCTGAGAAATAGCCTGTGATTCTTAGCGGTGAGTCTTAGCTTTGCTTTGGAGACTCTCACAACTGCCAAATTTAACATGCAGGTGATTAAAGTTCCAGGTGAAAATTGGCTTTTTAATCAGACAGAAAACTGCAGCCTTCACATTGGTGCTTGTCACCTATACAAGCACATTTGTTTTGTTGTCACACTCAGATGTCGTCTGAAGGTTACTCTAGAAGCTGAAAACAAGGCAGCATGTAGGCAGAAAAACTAAACAAACAACTGACATATATTGTCATATACATATATTGCACTTTAGATATTAACTTACTGCGTGCTCGGCCACACTCAGGCCAGTTTGACATGTTTTGAGCTCTGGTTTTAGCAGTGGCGGGCCGTGCATTTCTGACCCAGGCCTTCACTAGTGCTGGGTCAATCCACTGCTCAATAACTTTTTTATGGCTACAAAAATTAGGTTATGCAGAAATGCAGTATAAAGAGGCCTTGCATCAAAGATAGATACTCGTGTAGCCAGAATATATACCTTTACTGATGAAGAAATATCTGGAGTTCACAACTCTGCTTCAGCTGCAGCTACTCTGCTTTTCCTGAAACTTCAGGGTTCCAGGACGGAGACAAACGTCAGCTTTTCCTGGTCTTCAAAATAATGTAATGGCAAATAATATAATCCTGAATCCTGCCATGGAGTTTGTAGTGAGCACTAGTAAACAGCACCAGACCTGTGCTGGGAGCACTGCGGTGCGTTCAATGACCTCTTGGAAAAGTCTACCTTGAAAATTGGTTTTGACAATGAATCTGCAACCAAATGTCTTTATCTTCTCCTTTCGTCATCGTCGGTTGACAAAACCGCTATCAAATAAACACAACTATATTTTTGTTCATGCAGCTAACCACAGATGCAGTCAGCCAGCTGGAGAGTGACTCTCTGACCATCCAATCAGAGGGCTTGAATACACTGACATCACACTAGGCCTTCTCCACCGCCCAGCCTCCCCAATATCAAAATGTGATTGGTTGAAGCAGCCACATGACACCAGTTTTACACTGCCTGCAGAACTGAATGTGAAGGCCTCAGGCAGATTTCTTTACCCGGCAACAGGGAATGGCTAAAATGTGATTGGTCAAAGGTTTACTATGGAGTATGTGTCTGGAAGCAGCACAGCCGGGGAGAAGCTATGAGAAGAAGCAGACACACCATTTGGAATTATTTAATAAGTATTCATTGATAAAATATAATCAATATCGACCTGTGATTCAGATCCTTTTCTTAGTCCTGCAGAGAAGCCTTGAAGGCCTTGAAGGCCCTGACGGCCCGCCACTGGATTTTAGAAGATAACAGAGAACATAGACAATGAAGTTAATGTAATATGTTGATTATTCTGATTACATGGCGCAGAGATGCTAACCTCCAGATGCACAGAGCAAAGAAGGCTCCTTGTTACCTTAATAGCATTGAGATAGATGCATGGATGGATGGATGGATGGATGGATGGATGGATGGATGGATGGATGGATGGATGGGTACATCGAGTTGTTGAAAATTGTGATTGTAGGTAATATATTTCAGGGTCCAGCAGCTGTGGTCACATGGATGATAAGTAATCAGATGAAATCGATCATGTAAACAGTGCTATATGATTAGATTATTACCTTGAAATTACATTTAAAGTGGTGTAACCTTGTTTAAGATCAGAGGTCATGCGGTTTAGCATGTTGGACTGCTTCAAACTACCTGAGCTTTGTGTGCATGTCTCGTCCATGTGTTGGAAAAGTGGCGATGGAGATGTCTCATGGATTCAGACATCAACAGTGTCACTGTTTTAGTCAAGGCCATCTAACCCGAGACCCTGTCAGGACCAAGACCAAAGCATCCCAAGAACAAGGCAAAACCAAGACTTCAGGAGGCCGAGACCAAGTCAAGACCAAGACCTTGAAAATGTGGTCTCAAGACCAGTCTGAAGACTAAGACTGCCTGTTGCCTCAAAATGTCTCTTCCTGGTGTGAATAAAGAAAATGTTTCCCTGTTTTGCAGTATAAATCTGCAACATCAATTTGATGACTTTGTTCAGCGAACAGTTGCAACAGTTTTCTGGTTCAACCACTAGAGAATAGAGGAGTTAAATAGAGCCTGACTGGGGGTTTATGCTAGTTCCTTTGTTGGTATTTGCTGAACTCAACAATGTTATGAAGAAGACGCTGCTGGTCATTGTTGTGTTGCAGTGTTGTCAGACTCTTTGCAGCCTCTCAGGGTCCCTGTGTGTCAGACTGACCCTCACAGTGAAAGGAGCCGACCTGAAGGAATGAAATAAGATAGCTGCACTGTGTGTGTGAGCCCCCCCCCCCCCCCCCCCCAGTCTGTGTGTATTGTGAGACCGTATCCCGGATGTCCTGTTTGTGAAATCTTAGAGCTACTGCTGTTTTCCTGCCTCTCTCTGCAGCTGAATCCCAGTTCAAACATCCCAGCACATCAGAGGGGCTGGGGGGGGGGGGGGGGCGTCCCTCACTGAGCCCCCTGTATGACTCTCATGCAGCACCAATGTACTGAGAATAACTCCCACACCTAAACCACAGTGTATCTGAGGAAAGCGTCGGATGAAGGCTGATTTATGAGATGAGAGGTGATGTGCAGCAGCTGGTCTCTGGAAACTGTTGACTGCATGTGTCTGAGGTCTTCCTACCACCTACACACCCCACAACTTTGATGTTAGGTTGTTGTGCAGTAATGACTTTACTGTGGTTTTCTAGACATTTTAGCTCCTGGTTCTGCTGATATGTTAATTCACTTCTGCAGCATTGTGAATCATTTTTACATCCCTACGTTCCTTCAAGCCAACACATTCAATCTGACACATTTGGTGCAGTCCTGATTCAGAAAGTTGATGCGTCTGTGATTGAACAGTAGCCAAGGCACTTTACGGCGTATGTCACATTTATTCACTCACACGCCACAGGAGGTCCATCAGTCCACCCATTGGGAGCAGTTTGGGTTTCAGTGCCTTGCTCGAGGACAATACCACATGTGGAAAAATGTGGAATTGAACCTGAAACACTCAAATTTAGAGAATTCTCTGCTTATTGAGCCATAGCCAAGGTGTCCTTGCGCAAGACACTCAACCCCAAGTTTCTCCGAATATCCAAGAGCCATTTCCATTATCATGGGAGCGACTCGAAGAGAGACATGACTGGTTGGAGTTTTGTTTTTGATTTTGTCTCAACTAAAACAACAGTTAAAGAAACTTGCAAAACTGGAGTCCAGGTCTCTATGGGGGCACCATCTATAACCCGGGTTGGGTGGTAACGGATTTCATGTAATGGCGTTACGCAATTAGGATACAAAAATTCTTTTTTTAACTGTAATCCGTTACAATACATAAAAAAATGTGTAACCCCGCTACAGCTATATTGATAAAACTGGGATTACTGAGCAGGATTACAATAGAAAATCAGATAATAAACACTTCCTGACTCTTTCAGGCTGACACTGAGGCGTTGCCATGGATACTGCAGCCAGCTGCTCTCATCACTGTTTTAAAGTGGGAGGAGCCTCTTCACCTCTCTGTACAAAGCTAATGACGCCTCCAGCAGTGAAAGTGTTGTGAACGTCTCACCTGAAGAAACATCTGGTAGATAAAACCTGCTGACTTTACTGAAACACACCTGGTCAACTAGTTTTATTAGCTCATAACCTGCTAGTAACCTGCCAATACCAACTAGTTTTATTAGTTCATAACCTGCCAGTAACAACTAGTTTTATTAGCTCATAACCTGTCAGTAACCTGCCAATACCAACTAGTTTTATTAGTTCATAACCTGCCAGTAACCTGCCAATACCAACTAGTTTTATTAGCTCCTAACCTGCCAGTAACCTGCCAATACCAACTAGTTTTATTAGCTCATAACCTGCCAGTAACCTGCCAATACCAACTAGTTTTATTAGCTCATAACCTGCCAGTAACCTGCCAATACCAACTAGTTTTATTAGCTCATAACCTGTCAATAACCTGCCAATACCAACTAGTTTTATTAGCTCATAACCTGCCAATACCAACTAGTTTAATTAGCTCATAACCTGCCAGTAACCTGCCAATACCAACTAGTTTTATTAGCTCATAACCTGCCAATACCAACTAGTTTAATTAGCTCATAACCTGCCAGTAACCTGCCAATACCAACTAGTTTTATTAGCTCATAACCTGCCAGTCACCTGCCAATACCAACTAGTTTTATTAGCTCATAACCTGCCAGTAACCTGCCAATACCAACTAGTTTTATTAGCTCATAACCTGCCAATACCAACTAGTTTAATTAGCTCATAACCTGCCAGTAACCTGCCAATACCAACTAGTTTTATTAGCTCATAACCTGCCAATACCAACTAGTTTAATTAGCTCATAACCTGCCAGTAACCTGCCAATACCAACTAGTTTTATTAGCTCATAACCTGCCAGTCACCTGCCAATACCAACTAGTTTTATTAGCTCATAACCTGCCAGTAACCTGCCAATACCAACTAGTTTTATTAGCTCATAACCTGCCAATACCAACTAGTTTTATTAGCTCATAACCTGCCACTAACCTGCCAATACCAACTAGTTTAATTAGCTCATAACCTGCCACTAACCTGCCAATACCAACTAGTTTTATTAGCTCCTAACCTGCCAGTAACCTGCCAATACCAACTAGTTTTATTAGCTCATAACCTGTCAGTAACCTGCCAATACCAACTAGTTTTATTAGCTCCTAACCTGCTAGCAACCTGCCAATACCAACTAGTTTTATTAGCTCATAACCTGCCAGTAACAACTAGTTTTATTAGCTCATAACCTGTCAGTAACCTGCCAATACCAACTAGTTTTATTAGCTCATAACCTGCCAGTAACCTGCCAATACCAACTAGTTTTATTAGCTCATAACCTGCCAATACCAACTAGTTTAATTAGCTCATAACCTGCCAGTAACCTGCCAATACCAACTAGTTTTATTAGCTCATAACCTGCCAATACCAACTAGTTTAATTAGCTCATAACCTGCCAGTAACCTGCCAATACCAACTAGTTTTATTAGCTCATAACCTGCCAGTCACCTGCCAATACCAACTAGTTTTATTAGCTCATAACCTGCCAGTAACCTGCCAATACCAACTAGTTTTATTAGCTCATAACCTGCCAATACCAACTAGTTTTATTAGCTCATAACCTGCCACTAACCTGCCAATACCAACTAGTTTAATTAGCTCATAACCTGCCACTAACCTGCCAATACCAACTAGTTTTATTAGCTCCTAACCTGCCAGTAACCTGCCAATACCAACTAGTTTTATTAGCTCATAACCTGTCAGTAACCTGCCAATACCAACTAGTTTTATTAGCTCCTAACCTGCTAGCAACCTGCCAATACCAACTAGTTTTATTAGCTCATAACCTGCCAGTAACCTGCCAATACCAACTAGTTTTATTAGCTCCTAACCTGCCAGTAACCTGCCAATACCAACTAGTTTTATTAGCTCCTAACCTGCCAGTAACCTACCAATACCAACTAGTTTTATTAGCTCATTACCTGCCAGTAACCTGCCAATACCAACTAGTTTTATTAGCTCCTAACCTGCCAGTAACCTGCCAATACCAACTAGTTTTATTAGCTCCTAACCTGCCAGTAACCTGCCAATACCAACTAGTTTTATTAGCTCATAACCTGCCAGTAACCTACCAATACCAACTAGTTTTATTAGCTCCTAACCTGCCAGTAACCTGCCAATACCAACTAGTTTTATTAGCTCCTAACCTGCTAGCAACCTGCCAATACCAACTAGTTTTATTAGCTCATAACCTGCCAGTAACCTGCCAATACCAACTAGTTTTATTAGCTCCTAACCTGCCAGTAACCTGCCAATACCAACTAGTTTTATTAGCTCCTAACCTGCCAGTAACCTGCCAATACCAACTAGTTTTATTAGCTCATAACCTGCCAGTAACCTACCAATACCAACTAGTTTTATTAGCTCATAACCTGTCAGTAACCTACCAATACCAACTAGTTTTATTAGCTCATAACCTGTCAGTAACCTGCCAATACCAACTAGTTTTATTAGCTCATAACCTGTCAGTAACCTGCCAATACCAACTAGTTTTATTAGCTCATAACCTGTCAGTAACCTGCCAATACCAACTAGTTTTATTAGCTCATAACCTGCCAGTAACCTGCCAATACCAACTAGTTTTATTAGCTCATAACCTGTCAGTAGCCTGCCAATACCAACTAGTTTTATTAGCTCATAACCTGTCAGTAACCTGCCAATACCAACTAGTTTTATTAGCTCATAACCTGTCAATAACCTGCCAATACCAACTAGTTTTATTAGCTCATAACCTGCCAGTAACCTGCCAATACCAACTAGTTTTATTAGCTCATAACCTG
The DNA here is from genome assembly GCF_963422515.1 of Blennius ocellaris. Lineage (NCBI taxonomy): Eukaryota > Metazoa > Chordata > Actinopteri > Blenniiformes > Blenniidae > Blennius > Blennius ocellaris. Next base: position 18,216,249 of record NC_137671.1, on the reverse strand, counting down.
CCAATACCAACTAGTTTAATTAGCTCATAACCTGCCAGTAACCTGCCAATACCAACTAGTTTTATTAGCTCATAACCTGCCAATACCAACTAGTTTAATTAGCTCATAACCTGCCAGTAACCTGCCAATACCAACTAGTTTTATTAGCTCATAACCTGCCAGTCACCTGCCAATACCAACTAGTTTTATTAGCTCATAACCTGCCAGTAACCTGCCAATACCAACTAGTTTTATTAGCTCATAACCTGCCAATACCAACTAGTTTTATTAGCTCATAACCTGCCACTAACCTGCCAATACCAACTAGTTTAATTAGCTCATAACCTGCCACTAACCTGCCAATACCAACTAGTTTTATTAGCTCCTAACCTGCCAGTAACCTGCCAATACCAACTAGTTTTATTAGCTCATAACCTGTCAGTAACCTGCCAATACCAACTAGTTTTATTAGCTCCTAACCTGCTAGCAACCTGCCAATACCAACTAGTTTTATTAGCTCATAACCTGCCAGTAACCTGCCAATACCAACTAGTTTTATTAGCTCCTAACCTGCCAGTAACCTGCCAATACCAACTAGTTTTATTAGCTCCTAACCTGCCAGTAACCTACCAATACCAACTAGTTTTATTAGCTCATTACCTGCCAGTAACCTGCCAATACCAACTAGTTTTATTAGCTCCTAACCTGCCAGTAACCTGCCAATACCAACTAGTTTTATTAGCTCCTAACCTGCCAGTAACCTGCCAATACCAACTAGTTTTATTAGCTCATAACCTGCCAGTAACCTACCAATACCAACTAGTTTTATTAGCTCCTAACCTGCCAGTAACCTGCCAATACCAACTAGTTTTATTAGCTCCTAACCTGCTAGCAACCTGCCAATACCAACTAGTTTTATTAGCTCATAACCTGCCAGTAACCTGCCAATACCAACTAGTTTTATTAGCTCATAACCTGCCAGTAACCTGCCAATACCAACTAGTTTTATTAGCTCCTAACCTGCCAGTAACCTGCCAATACCAACTAGTTTTATTAGCTCCTAACCTGCCAGTAACCTGCCAATACCAACTAGTTTTATTAGCTCATAACCTGCCAGTAACCTACCAATACCAACTAGTTTTATTAGCTCATAACCTGTCAGTAACCTACCAATACCAACTAGTTTTATTAGCTCATAACCTGTCAGTAACCTGCCAATACCAACTAGTTTTATTAGCTCATAACCTGTCAGTAACCTGCCAATACCAACTAGTTTTATTAGCTCATAACCTGTCAGTAACCTGCCAATACCAACTAGTTTTATTAGCTCATAACCTGCCAGTAACCTGCCAATACCAACTAGTTTTATTAGCTCATAACCTGTCAGTAGCCTGCCAATACCAACTAGTTTTATTAGCTCATAACCTGTCAGTAACCTGCCAATACCAACTAGTTTTATTAACTCCTAACCTGCTAGCAACCTGCCAATACCAACTAGTTTTATTAGCTCATAACCTGCCAGTCACCTGCCAATACCAACTAGTTTTATTAGCTCATAACCTGCCAGTAACCTGCCAATACCAAGTAGTTTTATTAGCTCATAACCTGCCAATACCAACTAGTTTAATTAGCTCATAACCTGCCAGTAACCTGCCAATACCAACTAGTTTTATTAGCTCATAACCTGTCAGTAACCTGCCAATACCAACTAGTTTTATTAGCTCATAACCTGCCAGTAACCTGCCAATACCAACTAGTTTTATTAGCTCATAACCTGTCAGTAACCTGCCAATACCAACTAGTTTTATTAGCTCATTACCTGCCAGTAACCTGCCAATACCAACTTGTTTTATTAGCTCCTAACCTGCCAGTAACCTGCCAATACCAACTAGTTTTATTAGCTCATAACCTGTCAGTAGCCTGCCAATACCAACTAGTTTTATTAGCTCCTAACCTGCTAGCAACCTGCCAATACCAACTAGTTTTATTAGCTCATAACCTGTCAGTAACCTGCCAATACCAACTAGTTTTATTAGCTCATAACCTGCCAGTAACCTACCAATACCAACTAGTTTTATTAGCTCATAACCTGTCAGTAACCTGTCAATACCAACTAGTTTTATTAGCTCATAACCTGCCAGTAACCTGCCAATACCAACTAGTTTTATTAGCTCATAACCTGCCAGTAACCTACCAATACCAACTAGTTTTATTTGCTCATAACCTGCCAGTAACCTGCCAATACCAACTAGTTTTATTAGCTCATAACCTGTCAGTAGCCTGCCAATACCAACTAGTTTTATTAGCTCATAACCTGTCAGTAACCTGCCCATACCAACTAGTTTTATTAACTCCTAACCTGCTAGCAACCTGCCAATACCAACTAGTTTTATTAGCTCATAACCTGCCAGTCACCTGCCAATACCAACTAGTTTTATTAGCTCATAACCTGCCAGTAACCTGCCAATACCAACTAGTTTTATTAGCTCATAACCTGCCAGTAACCTGCCAATACCAACTAGTTTTATTAGCTCATAACCTGCCAGTAACCTACCAATACCAACTAGTTTTATTAGCTCATAACCTGTCAGTAACCTACCAATACCAACTAGTTTTATTAGCTCATAACCTGCCAATACCAACTAGTTTAATTAGCTCATAACCTGCCAGTCACCTGCCAATACCAACTAGTTTTATTAGCTCATAACCTGCCAATACCAACTAGTTTAATTAGCTCATAACCTGCCAGTAACCTGCCAATACCAACTAGTTTTATTTGCTCATAACCTGTCAGTAACCTGCCAATACCAACTAGTTTTATTAGCTCATAACCTGTCAGTAACCTGCCAATACCAACTAGTTTTATTAGCTTATAACCTGCCAGTAACCTGCCAATACCAACTAGTTTTATTAGCTCATTACCTGCCAGTAACCTGCCAATACCAACTAGTTTTATTAGCTCATAACCTGTCAGTAACCTGCCAATACCAACTAGTTTTATTAGCTCATAACCTGCCAGTAACCTGCCAATACCAACTAGTTTTATTAGCTCATTACCTGCCAGTAACCTGCCAATACCAACTAGTTTTATTAGCTCATAACCTGCCAGTAACCTGCCAATACCAACTAGTTTTATTAGCTCATAACCTGTCAGTAACCTGCCAATACCAACTAGTTTTATTAGCTCATTACCTGCCAGTAACCTGCCAATACCAACTAGTTTTATTAGCTCATAACCTGCCAGTAACCTGCCAATACCAACTAGTTTTATTAGCTCATAACCTGTCAGTAACCTGCCAATACCAACTAGTTTTATTAGCTCATAACCTGTCAGTAACCTGCCAATACCAACTAGTTTTATTAGCTCATAACCTGTCAGTAACCTGCCAATACCAACTAGTTTTATTAGCTCATAACCTGTCAGTAACCTGCCAATACCAACTAGTTTTATTAGCTTATAACCTGCCAGTAACCTGCCAATACCAACTAGTTTTATTAGCTCATAACCTGGCAGTAACCTGCCAATACCAACTAGTTTTATTAGCTCATAACCTGTCAGTAACCTGCCAATACCAACTAGTTTTATTAGCTCATAACCTGTCAGTAACCTGCCAATACCAACTAGTTTTATTAGCTCATAACCTGTCAGTAACCTGCCAATACCAACTAGTTTTATTAGCTTATAACCTGCCAGTAACCTGCCAATACCAACTAGTTTTATTAGCGCATAACCTGCCAGTAACCTGCCAATACCAACTAGTTTTATTAGCTCATAACCTGCCAGTAACCTGCCAATACCAACTAGTTTTATTAGCTCATAACCTGCCAGTAACCTGCCAATACCAACTAGTTTTATTAGCTCATTACCTGCCAGTAACCTGCCAATACCAACTAGTTTTATTAGCTCATAACCTGCCAGTAACCTGCCAATACCAACTAGTTTTATTTGCTCATAACCTGTCAGTAACCTGCCAATACCAACTAGTTTTATTAGCTCATAACCTGTCAGTAACCTGCCAATACCAACTAGTTTTATTAGCTTATAACCTGCTAGTAACCTGCCAATACCAACTAGTTTTATTAGCTCATAACCTGCCAGTAACCTGCCAATACCAACTAGTTTTATTAGCTCATAACCTGTCAGTAACCTACCAATACCAACTAGTTTTATTAGCTCATAACCTGCTGGTAACGTGCCAATACCAACTAGTTTTATTAGCTCATAACCTGCCAGTCACCTGCCAATACCAACTAGTTTTATTTGCTCATAACCTGTCAGTAACCTGCCAATACCAACTAGTTTTATTAGCTCATAACCTGTCAGTAACCTGCCAATACCAACTAGTTTTATTAGCTTATAACCTGCTAGTAACCTGCCAATACCAACTAGTTTTATTAGCTCATAACCTGCCAGTAACCTGCCAATACCAACTAGTTTTATTAGCTCATAACCTGTCAGTAACCTGCCAATACCAACTAGTTTTATTAGCTCATAACCTGTCAGTAACCTGCCAATACCAACTAGTTTTATTAGCTTATAACCTGCCAGTAACCTGCCAATACCAACTAGTTTTATTAGCGCATAACCTGCCAGTAACCTGCCAATACCAACTAGTTTTATTAGCTCATAACCTGCCAGTAACCTGCCAATACCAACTAGTTTTATTAGCTCATAACCTGCCAGTAACCTGCCAATACCAACTAGTTTTATTAGCTCATTACCTGCCAGTAACCTGCCAATACCAACTAGTTTTATTAGCTCATAACCTGCCAGTAACCTGCCAATACCAACTAGTTTTATTTGCTCATAACCTGTCAGTAACCTGCCAATACCAACTAGTTTTATTAGCTCATAACCTGTCAGTAACCTGCCAATACCAACTAGTTTTATTAGCTTATAACCTGCTAGTAACCTGCCAATACCAACTAGTTTTATTAGCTCATAACCTGCCAGTAACCTGCCAATACCAACTAGTTTTATTAGCTCATAACCTGTCAGTAACCTACCAATACCAACTAGTTTTATTAGCTCATAACCTGCTGGTAACGTGCCAATACCAACTAGTTTTATTAGCTCATAACCTGCCAGTCACCTGCCAATACCAACTAGTTTTATTTGCTCATAACCTGTCAGTAACCTGCCAATACCAACTAGTTTTATTAGCTCATAACCTGTCAGTAACCTGCCAATACCAACTAGTTTTATTAGCTTATAACCTGCTAGTAACCTGCCAATACCAACTAGTTTTATTAGCTCATAACCTGCCAGTAACCTGCCAATACCAACTAGTTTTATTAGCTCATAACCTGTCAGTAACCTACCAATACCAACTAGTTTTATTAGCTCATAACCTGCTGGTAACGTGCCAATACCAACTAGTTTTATTAGCTCATAACCTGCCAGTCACCTGCCAATACCAACTAGTTTTATTTGCTCATAACCTGTCAGTAACCTGCCAATACCAACTAGTTTTATTAGCTCATAACCTGCCAGTAACCTGCCAATACCAACTAGTTTTATTAGCTCATAACCTGTCAGTAACCTGCCAATACCAACTAGTTTTATTAGCTCATAACCTGCCAGTAACCTGCCAATACCAACTAGTTTTATTAGCTCATAACCTGTCAGTAACCTGCCAATACCAACTAGTTTTATTAGCTCATAACCTGTCAGTAACCTGCCAATACCAACTAGTTTTATTAGCTCATAACCTGCCAGTAACCTGCCAATACCAACTAGTTTTATTAGCTCATAACCTGTCAGTAACCTGCCAATACCAACTAGTTTTATTAGCTCATAACCTGTCAGTAACCTACCAATACCAACTAGTTTTATTAGCTCATAACCTGCTGGTAACGTGCCAATACCAACTAGTTTTATTAGCTCATAACCTGCCAGTCACCTGCCAATACCAACTAGTTTTATTTGCTCATAACCTGTCAGTAACCTGCCAATACCAACTAGTTTTATTAGCTCATAACCTGCCAGTAACCTGCCAATACCAACTAGTTTTATTAGCTTATAACCTGCTAGTAACCTGCCAATACCAACTAGTTTTATTAGCTCATAACCTGCCAGTAACCTGCCAATACCAACTAGTTTTATTAGCTCATAACCTGTCAGTAACCTACCAATACCAACTAGTTTTATTAGCTCATAACCTGCTGGTAACGTGCCAATACCAACTAGTTTTATTAGCTCATAACCTGCCAGTCACCTGCCAATACCAACTAGTTTTATTTGCTCATAACCTGTCAGTAACCTGCCAATACCAACTAGTTTTATTAGCTCATAACCTGCCAGTAACCTGCCAATACCAACTAGTTTTATTAGCTCATAACCTGTCAGTAACCTGCCAATACCAACTAGTTTTATTAGCTCATAACCTGTCAGTAACCTGCCAATACCAACTAGTTTTATTAGCTCATAACCTGCCAGTAACCTGTCAATACCAACTAGTTTTATTAGCTCCTAACCTGCCAGTAACCTGCCAATACCAACTAGTTTTATTAGCTCATAACCTGCCAGTAACCTGCCAATACCAACTAGTTTTATTAGCTCATAACCTGCCAGTAACCTGTCAATACCAACTAGTTTTATTAGCTCATAACCTGCCAGTAACCTGCCAATACCAACTAGTTTTATTAGCTCATAACCTGCCAGTGACCTGCCAATACCAACTAGTTTTATTAGCTCATAACCTGCTAGTAACCTGCCAATACCAACTAGTTTTATTAGCTCATAACCTGTCAGTAACCTGCCAATACCAACTAGTTTTATTTGCTCATAACCTGTCAGTAACCTGCCAATACCAACTAGTTTTATTAGCTTATAACCTGCCAGTAACCTGCCAATACCAACTAGTTTTATTAGCTCATAACCTGTCAGTAGCCTGCCAATACCAACTAGTTTTATTAGCTCATAACCTGCCAGTAACCTGCCAATACCAACTAGTTTTATTAGCTTATAACCTGCCAGTAACCTGCCAATACCAACTAGTTTTATTAGCTCATAACCTGCCAGTAACCTGCCAATACCAACTAGTTTTATTAGCTCATAACCTGCCAGTAACCTGCCAATACCAACTAGTTTTATTAGCTCATAACCTGTCAGTAACCTGCCAATACCAACTAGTTTTATTAGCTTATAACCTGCTAGTAACCTGCCAATACCAACTAGTTTTATCAGCTCATAACCTGTCAGTAACCTGCCAATACCAACTAGTTTTATTAGCTCATAACCTGCTAGTAACCTACCAATACCAACTAGTTTTATTAGCTCCTAACCTGCCAGTAACCTGCCAATACCAACTAGTTTTATTAGCTCATAACCTGTCAGTAACCTGCCAATACCAACTAGTTTTATTTGCTCATAACCTGCCAGTAACCTGCCAATACCAACTAGTTTTATTAGCTTATAACCTGCTAGTAACCTGCCAATACCAACTAGTTTTATTAGCTCATAACCTGCCAGTAACCTGCCAATACCAACTAGTTTTATTAGCTCATAACCTGTCAGTAACCTACCAATACCAACTAGTTTTATTAGCTCATAACCTGCTGGTAACGTGCCAATACCAACTAGTTTTATTAGCTCATAACCTGCCAGTCACCTGCCAATACCAACTAGTTTTATTTGCTCATAACCTGTCAGTAACCTGCCAATACCAACTAGTTTTATTAGCTCATAACCTGCCAGTAACCTGCCAATACCAACTAGTTTTATTAGCTCATAACCTGTCAGTAACCTGCCAATACCAACTAGTTTTATTAGCTCATAACCTGCCAGTAACCTGCCAATACCAACTAGTTTTATTAGCTCATAACCTGCCAGTAACCTGCCAATACCAACTAGTTTTATTAGCTCATAACCTGTCAGTAACCTGTCAATACCAACTAGTTTTATTAGCTCATAACCTGCCAGTAACCTGTCAATACCAACTAGTTTTATTAGCTCCTAACCTGCCAGTAACCTGCCAATACCAACTAGTTTTATTAGCTCATAACCTGCCAGTAACCTGCCAATACCAACTAGTTTTATTAGCTCATAACCTGCCAGTAACCTGTCAATACCAACTAGTTTTATTAGCTCATAACCTGCCAGTAACCTGCCAATACCAACTAGTTTTATTAGCTCATAACCTGCCAGTGACCTGCCAATACCAACTAGTTTTATTAGCTCATAACCTGCTAGTAACCTGCCAATACCAACTAGTTTTATTAGCTCATAACCTGTCAGTAACCTGCCAATACCAACTAGTTTTATTTGCTCATAACCTGTCAGTAACCTGCCAATACCAACTAGTTTTATTAGCTTATAACCTGCCAGTAACCTGCCAATACCAACTAGTTTTATTAGCTCATAACCTGTCAGTAGCCTGCCAATACCAACTAGTTTTATTAGCTCATAACCTGCCAGTAACCTGCCAATACCAACTAGTTTTATTAGCTTATAACCTGCCAGTAACCTGCCAATACCAACTAGTTTTATTAGCTCATAACCTGCCAGTAACCTGCCAATACCAACTAGTTTTATTAGCTCATAACCTGCCTGTAACCTGCCAATACCAACTAGTTTTATTTGCTCATAACCTGCCAGTAACCTGCCAATACCAACTAGTTTTATTAGCTCATAACCTGTCAGTAACCTGCCAATACCAACTAGTTTTATTAGCTCATAACCTGTCAGTGACCTGCCAATACCAACTAGTTTTATTAGCTCATAACCTGTCAATAACCTGCCAATACCAACTAGTTTTATTAGCTCATTACCTGTCAATAACCTGCCAATACCAACTAGTTTTGTTAGCTCTTAACCTGTCAATACCAACTAGTTTTATTAGCTCATAACCTGCCAGTCACCTGCGAATACCAACTAGTTTTATTAGCTCATAACCTGTCAATAACCTGCCAATACCAACTAGTTGTATTAGCTCATAACCTGCCAGTAACCTGCCAATACCAACTAGTTTTATTAGCTCATAACCTGTCAATAACCTGCGAATACCAACTAGTTTTATTAGCTCATTACCTGCTAGTAACCTGCCAATACCAACTAGTTTTATTTGCTCATTAGTTGTTGTCTGGAAAAAAACAATATTAAAACCAATGAGGAGAGAGAGAGAGAGAGATTTTCTTGAATAGAAATTAAAAGTTTTATTTGTATTGTGGTTTTTTAAAAAAAACTCAGCGTTTGACACCTGATTGGTTACTGAGTTTTGATTTAGTTCAAAACTTGTTCAGTACAATTGGTGTATAAGACGAGTCAATACACTGAGCAGACGACACTTTCTATTCTTTCTTGTCTTTATTTTTTATGTTTCCTGGTGAAGTAATCCAAGCCGAGTACTTTTAGTTACTTTTGGATTACATTACTTTTTTATTTTAGTACTTAGAGTAAGTACTAAAATACTGATTAAATTTTTTGACAAGTAACTTGTAGTTGTAACAGATTACAGTTTTCATGTAACCTTCCCAACCCTGTCTATCACAGTAGTGGCCCCAGCATTTATCTGCTTTGAAGTTTGTTCTACATTTTCACAATATCAAACAACCACAATGAGACACTTTGCGAAACGTAGAGCAGACATGAAGATGTGCTAGTTTCTTGAGGGGTTGTCCAGCACTGTTTGTCTTCACTGTCATGTTTTGGTAAACCAGAGCCCACAGCCTTTCCTACAGTAACACAAGCTTTTATCGGCTTATACAATCTTTTTGTCACATATTTATTTAAATGTTGGGGAGGCAGCAGAATAAAATTACAAAAATCAGTTCATATATTGCCTAAAACAAGGACCCAGCATTAGAGCATGCCAATTGCTGATAGCAAATAAATCATACAATCGTATAATTTACATTTATGCTGAAGTGGTGTTATTATTGTTTTTTCATTGTAGGAAAGAGACTGTCTCCTTGATCAGATGGTGGAACTACTACTAACATCCACATTTACAAGGTCCAGCTTCAGTATTTGGACTTATTTTCTTATCATCTCCATTTAACTGGTTCTCATTAATTTCCCAAATCCATCAGATCAGCCTCTTCTCATCACATAATGAACATTGACACAGCAGAGCTTTTCTTTAGATGACAACATGTGTTCTTTGTGATTTCAGCTTGCTGGCACAGGCTTAGACTTTGTGAATTTCCCCTAGTCAGTCAAACATGTCATCCCCAACAGGGCTCTATAATCTGGCTCTAAATCCCATAGTGTCTTTCTTGGTTCGGGGGCCTCACGTTCTCCCCAGGAGTCTGTCTCTGAGTCACGGAGCAGATTGGCTGTGCCGCTCCACCCTCTGGACTCCGGTTGAGAGGTTCGATGTTGAGAACTCACTCATGAGGCTGGGAGTCGGTGACCGTCTGCATGAGTGTCTGGACTTCATTAGAGAGTTGATGAAAGGGGCGGCCACAAGAAAAGACACACCTACACACACGGATATGCTCTTTGGGGCCTCGACAAAGACCAACAGTGTCCGTGAATCACAGCGATTTTCTCTGTCTGGCCATGTGAGGACAATTTTCTGTCCTTGTTGAGTATAGACATAGACTGCACGCCCACGCCGGCACACAACTTTTATGAACCATTAAGAGACACAGTGAGACATTCCCAGAGCTTGGAACAACAAACAGGCCCATTCTACGGGGAAACAACAGACTGACACTTTCTGTCTGCCCTACATGAATGAACAAGGCGTTGTGGGGCCCTCCAGACCAATCGACCTGCACTTCTGCATCTCTGATCACTTCCTGTCTGCGTCATCAGGCGAGGCCCGATTCCTGCCCGGAGGCTTTGAAACACCCTCAGTGCATCGCTCACAGCAGACGCATGCTGGCACGGTTGCACATGGGAAAACTGCAGTCACTCCCACCTTCTCTGCCCGTCTGCAAAAACCACAGTCTTGTCTGGGGAACAGGAGGCTGCTGTGTCTGTAGTCCCAGCCCAACGTGTCTGTGACACGTCCAGATAAAGTTATACAACTGAGTGCAGGAAGTGTGTGCTCAGAATGGTGAACATCCAGGGTGCTCCTGCACAGATGTCTGGCTGATCAGACGATCTTCTCCCAGATGGTCAGCAAGATTTCAGTGATTCAGCATGAATTGGAATTTTAATCACATATAATAATAATCATAGAATAAATAAAGGTGCTAAACTCAATAGTTTGTTAAAACTTTAGCAAGGCATTAAAGACAGTAAAGACATTTCCTCCAGGGGGAATAATATATGTACCTTCAAATGCGCTATGTAGTTTTACAGATGACATGAACTGAAACAAAAGCAAATTCACCAACTACCAAGCTAGGATTGGCCACAAGCCAGCTTTAAGGTAGCATCTCCGTCACCATACAACACGAACATCAGCAACACAAAACATCACAAACTGTTGAGCACATCCTCGCAAGTATTACAACCAAAGTGTCTTTGTGCAAATTAACTAAGTTATATTAACGGAGGTCAGTCAAAGCCCGCTTACCGCGAGTCCTCTTGATAGCAGACTGACTTAGAAACCTTCAGGTGGTGTTAATGTGCCCACAGGTGATATCAAGTTTATAACTCACAAGCAAAAGCAACACAACAAACAGCGAATAGCTAAATATTATACAGGTCCAAAATAATAATAATAATAAATTAAATGTCGTACAAACATACAGGTAGTGACGGTAACAAATAACTGTTCGTTAAGATAAAAATGAATAAATATAATTTCTCAGAAATACTTCGTCTTTCAGAACTGTTGAAAAAATGGAACTGGATCATTACAGAACTCCAATAATAAATCATGAAATTGAGCAACAGCAGTGTAAACAACCTGGACAAATCCAGGCAGAGTGCTTAAACAACCAGACTGACTCGGCTGCAATTTTCTTGAGTGATTTACAAAATACTGAACACGATCTGACTAAGTCCTTTTTTGGATAAAATAACACCAGTTGTATTTGAATAGGGCTTGTTTCACCCCTGCTACATTGTGAGACCATTTGATGAAAAAACCCAAAGCCAAAGTCATTAGAATCAGATATGATCGGACTCTAATCCTGCCTTCATCCTGCTGAACCCTGAATCTGTCTCAGTTTGTAGCATAACGCTGAGCCAGATTGGATTTTTACAGATGGATCACTGGCAGTATTTGTGTGTTCATGGTGATGTGAATTCAGTTAGCTCTTTTTAGAAGGGCTCAACCTCAGGGCCCTTTGTGTCACGGCTCCCCTGGCCCCCCGACGAGCCTTTCCCCTGCGTTCCCCATGAATCAGCGGTGGCAACGTTAATGATTGGAAATGTGGGCATCAGCAGTGCTGCCTGTGCCTCAACATCTGCCGGCTTTGCGCCGCTAAACGCTTCAGGTTGCTTTACTTGTTCCGTGCATTTGTTTGACGAGGATCCATCCATCTTGTGTTCAGTCAGTGTCGCTGAAGGCGAGGACTGGATTGTGCCACATTACTTTAATCTGTTCCCCAAGTTAGTGTGTGTGTGTGTGTGTGTGTGTGTGTGTGTGTGTGTGTGTGTGTGTGTGTGTGTGTGTGTGTGTGTGTGTGTGTGTGTGTGTGTGTGTGTGTGTGTGTGTGCGTGCGTGCGTGCGCGTGCGTGCGCGCGCGCGCGCGCGTGCGTGCGTGCGTGTGTGTGTGTGTGTGTGTGTGCAGCGTTGTGCAGCAGTAAAGTGAAACATGGCTGCCATCTGTCAGACAAATGTTCCTCTGTCGTGTGGTCTTTGCTCCTCTTGGTGTGTGTGTGTGTGTGTGTGTGTGTGTGTGTGTGTGTGTGTGTGTGTGTGTGTGTGTGTGTGTGTGTGTGTGTGTGCTTGCTGAAGAGAGAAAAGCTGTCTGCTACTGGAAGGAAACGGGTTCCTGATGGAGGAACTAAATAAAGGTAATGGATGTAAAGCCTGTTAAACGTTTCAAAGAGGCGGCACAAATGAGAGTTTTAAAGATTTTGGATGTCCAAATTTCTCCTAATGAGAATCTTTAAATGATCCTCTTTTGAGACATATTCTGCTTTTCTTCCAAACGGATCAGTGAAAGAGTTTGGCCTTTGTTTTGCTCTTCTGCTCTTTCCTCTGATTACTGGTCATTTTGTCACTTTGAGAGAGTGCAGCAGGTTTCTCTTTATGGACAGCAGCGAGAAGAGTCGCCTTCCTGTGTGAGGAGTGTCCGAGGAATTGAAATAATTAAAGAAGAGAGCAAGTGGAACAGATGCTTGGGAGTCCTTTCAGTTTCTGCATTTATTATTTCCAAAACACAGTAAAACTCAAGAAAAATAGAAAAGTAGAATCGTGAGGGCTTTTTCATCATAGAAGGCATTTGGGTGAAAACACATGGAAATCTGAAGAATATTGTGCCAACAGCTGAACTTAGATTTGAAATCACTCTGTTTGCAAAACAGTTCCCATCAGGTTGTTTCCAAATTGGTTGGTTCCCAACTGCACCTCCTTCAAGATCTCCCATTATCCAGCTTTTCAACACTTTCACACGAGCCTCATTGGTCCAAAAATATATTCAAAGTTTATTGCCCAAAATCCAGTTTTTCCTTGATTTGAGCCATTTGAATATTGGATCATAGGAGTTACATTCAGAATCTGCTGTGTCTGTGTGAGCTGGACTGGCTCCGCCCCCACACATGCCCATCTTGGGAAGAGGAGGAAGTCCTTCCTCTTGTGTTGCCATGTCCGCTGAAGAAGTTTCACCCTGCAGCTCTGCCTACTTGTGGGAGGGTCAAAGGGAGGGCCTACCTTGATTAGGATTGGCTAAACCCCTGATCACATGAAGGTTTGACTTCTTTTGATTTGCCGGGGAGAGAGATGAGAGACTGTCTTCACTTCTGGGGCGTCTACAGTCTCTGTCAAGGCAACATGCGCTAGTAGAATTGGGAAGCAGTGGTAGAACAGACTGTAGGTTGTACCCACTGGGCAAAGAGTGGTCCAGATGACGTCTTTAAGACGTCTTCAGTTAATATGACGCCACCTGGGCTTTAACCCAAACCTCTTTTATGTAGGTATGATTACTAACCAC
>NC_137671.1:18064806-18197069 GCF_963422515.1 Blennius ocellaris | reverse complement strand
AGTCCAAACATCCCACATCACTAACTTACACTTTGCTCCACAAATATTAGTCCAGAGACACACTTCTTCTCATTTTGTCCTGGAATATGAGCACAATAAATAGAAAGTAAACTCTCCAGATGGAGGTGAAGTTCAGGCTTCAGCTTTCATTCAGTGGCTTCAAGTCAAACATCACATAACAATGTGAGCAACTAAAGTCTTTTTAAACACAATCCCTTCATGTCAGGGGCTCAAAAGTCACTGAAGCAATGAAATAAGAGAAAATCCAACATTCATCTCTCACACTTGTTGAAACGCCTTTTGCAGGCAATGACGGTGTGAAAGTGTGAAGTCATGACGTCACCAGGCGCTCGCTGGGTTTCCTCTATTTCAATGCTCTTCAGGCTTCACTGCAGCTCCTTTCACTGGATGTTGCTTTGTGGGCCTTTCTGACCCACGTTTCATGTGGAACAGGTGAAATTCAGGCTCTGTTGGATTGAGATCTGGTGACTGACTGGGCCTTTCAGGAACATTCCTCTTCTTTATTCTAGATTACACTCCTGGCTTGATGTGGCTGCTTGTCCTCCTCACATTAGAAGAGAGTAAGAGGACAGTGTTTTGTGACGGATGGGGGCAGTGTGAGGTGACGGGTTGGGAAGAAATTAGAAAGTGACGGATCATCGCTGGTTGAAATGTTTGACATGTGAACTGTTGACGTGTTTGAAGTAATAAAGATAATCCACTTGACTCCTCTTCACTGTGTGTGTGTGTGTGTGTGTGTGTGTGTGTGTGTGTGTGGTGTGTGTGTGTGTGTGTGTGTGTGTGTGTGTGTGTGTGTGTGTGTGTGTGTGTGTGTAGAGGTCAGAAGCTCAGACACACAGCAGGGTCTTCAGTATCCAGCAGGTTGTCTATGAAGAGTGACGGGTCCAAACTTGAACCACCAGACTTCAGAGGTGAACCTGGACCTTCAGACACAAAGTAAGAAACTCTTTGTTTCCTTTCATTTATTACAGAAAGTTTCCTCATCTGAGTCTAAATCTGCAGTTTTTTTCCTGTTAAAATAGTTTTTCTTTCTACTGTTGCTTTTACTTGTTCTGGTGGAACAGTCGAGATTTTCTCTGCAAAAGTACCTTGAGATGATTTTGGTTTTATATGAATTGAATCAAATCAAGTTGAAAAGACTCAAATGAAATTGAATTGATACAAGCGGCTGAAATGAGCTTCCTTTGTAGGGTGGCTGGGCGTCCACCCTTAGAGATAGGGTGAGGAGCTCAGTCACCCTTAGAGATGGGGTGAGGAGCTCAGTCACCCTTAGAGATGGGGTGAGGAGCTCAGTCACCCTTAGAGATAGGGTGAGGAGCTCAGTCACCCTTAGAGAGAGGGTGAGGAGCTCAGTCACCCTTAGAGATAGGGTGAGGAGCTCAGTCACCCTTAGAGATAGGGTGAGGAGCTCAGTCACTCTTAGAGATAGGGTGAGGAGCTCAGTCACCCTTAGAGATAGGGTGAGGAGCTCAGTCACCCTTAGAGATAGGGTGAGGAGCTCAGTCACCCTTAGAGATAGGGTGAGGAGCTCAGTCACTCTTAGAGATAGGGTGAGGAGCTCAGTCACCCTTAGAGATAGGGTGAGGAGCTCAGTCACCCTTAGAGATAGGGTGAGGAGCTCAGTCACCCTTAGAGATAGGGTGAGGAGCTCAGTCACTCTTAGAGATAGGGTGAGGAGCTCAGTCACTCTTAGAGATAGGGTGAGGAGCTCAGTCACTCTTAGAGATAGGGTGAGGAGCTCAGTCACTCTTAGAGATAGGGGGAGGAGCTCAGTCACCCTTAGAGATAGGGTGAGGAGCTCAGTCATCCTTAGAGATAGGGTGAGGAGCTCAGTCACTCTTAGAGATAGGGTGAGGAGCTCAGTCACTCTTAGAGATAGGGTGAGGAGCTCAGTCACTCTTAGAGATAGGGTGAGGAGCTCAGTCACCTTAGAGATAGGGTGAGGAGCTCAGTCACTCTTAGAGATAGGGTGAGGAGCTCAGTCACCCTTAGAGATAGGGTGAGGAGCTCAGTCACCCTTAGAGATAGGGTGAGGAGCTCAGTCACTCTTAGAGATAGGGTGAGGAGCTCAGTCACTCTTAGAGATAGGGTGAGGAGCTCAGTCACTCTTAGAGATAGGGTGAGGAGCTCAGTCACTCTTAGAGATAGGGGGAGGAGCTCAGTCACCCTTAGAGATAGGGTGAGGAGCTCAGTCATCCTTAGAGATAGGGTGAGGAGCTCAGTCACTCTTAGAGATAGGGTGAGGAGCTCAGTCATCCTTAGAGATAGGGTGAGGAGCTCAGTCACTCTTAGAGATAGGGTGAGGAGCTCAGTCATCCTTAGAGATAGGGTGAGGAGCTCAGTCACTCTTAGAGATAGGGTGAGGAGCTCAGTCACCCTTAGAGATAGGGTGAGGAGCTCAGTCACTCTTAGAGATAGGGTGAGGAGCTCAGTCACCAGGGAGGAGCTCGAGTAGAGCCGCTGCTCCTCCACATCGAGAGGGGGCCAGCTGAGGAGGCTCGGGCACCTGTTTCGGATGCCCCCCGGATGCCTCCCTAGGGAGGTGTTCCATCATGTCCCTCCGGTAGGAGGCCTCGGGGCAGACCCAGGACACCTGGAGGGACTATGTCCCTCTGGTAGGAGGCCTCAGGACAGACCCAGGACACCCTGGAGGGACTATGTCTCTCTATGGCCTGGGAACACCTTGGGGTTCCACAAGAAGAGCTGGAGGAAGAGTCTGGGGTGAGGGAAGTCTGGCCAACCCTCCTTAGACTGCTGCCTCCACCACCCGGCCTGGATAAAGCAGTAGATAATGGATGGACGGATGGATGGATTATGGTATATTATGGTATATTATGGTATATAATGGATGGATGGAAGTTGAATTGAATTGAATTGAATCGAATCAAGTTGAATTGAACCAGTCCAGAGGTGTGATGGACAATCTGATGGATGTCAGTCTGTAGAGGAGGATGGAGATGGTGACACAGGCTGCACTGAGATTCAAGGAGGAGGAGGAGCAGGAGGAGCAGGAGGAGCAGGAGGAGCAGGAGGAGGAGGAGGAGCAGGAGGAGCAGGAGCAGGAGCAGGAGGAGGAGGAAGAGGAAGAGGAGGAGGAGAAGCAGGAGGAGGAAGAGGAATAGGAGGAGGAGGAGCAGGAGGAAGAGGAGGAGGAGGAGGTAGAGGAAGAGGAGGAAGAGGAGGAGCAGGAGCAGGAGGAGGAGGAGGAGGAGAAGCAGGAGGAGGAAGAAGAGGAGAAGCAGGAGGAGGAGGAGGAAGAGGAGGAGAAGCAGGAGGAGGAAGAGGAATAGGAGGAGGAGGAGCAGGAGGAAGAGGAGGAGGAGGAGGTAGAGGAAGAGGAGGAATAGGAGGTAGAGGAAGAGGAGGAGGAGGAGCAGGAGGAGCAGCAGGAGAGGAGGAGAAGCAGGAGCAGGAGGATGAGGAGGAGCAGGAGGAGGAGGAGGAGCAGGAGGAGCAGGAGGAGGAGGAGCAGGAGGTGGAGGAGGAACAGAAGCAGGAGGAGGAGGAGCAGGAGGAGCAGGAGGAGGAGGGAGGAGGAGGAGCAGGAGGAGGAGGAGCAGGAGGTGGAGGAGGAACAGAAGCAGGAGGAGCAGGAGGAGGAGGAGCAGGAGCAGCAGGAGGAAGAGGAGGAGAAGCAGGAGCAGGAGGATGAGGAGGAGCAGGAGGAGGAGGAGCAGGAGGTGGAGGAGGAACAGAAGCAGGAGGAGCAGGAGGAGCAGGAGGAGCAGGAGGAGGAGGAGGAGCAGGAGGAGCAGGAGCAGGAGCAGGAGGAGGAGGAAGAGGAAGAGGAGGAGGAGAAGCAGGAGGAGGAAGAGGAATAGGAGGAGGAGGAGCAGGAGGAAGAGGAGGAGGAGGAGGTAGAGGAAGAGGAGGAAGAGGAGGAGCAGGAGCAGGAGGAGGAGGAGGAGGAGAAGCAGGAGGAGGAAGAAGAGGAGAAGCAGGAGGAGGAGGAGGAAGAGGAGGAGGAGAAGCAGGAGGAGGAAGAGGAATAGGAGGAGGAGGAGCAGGAGGAAGAGGAGGAGGAGGAGGTAGAGGAAGAGGAGGAATAGGAGGTAGAGGAAGAGGAGGAGGAGGAGCAGGAGGAGCAGGAGGAGCAGCAGGAAGAGGAGGAGAAGCAGGAGCAGGAGGATGAGGAGGAGCAGGAGGAGGAGGAGGAGCAGAAGCAGGAGGAGCAGGAGGAGGAGGAGCAGGAGGAGCAGGAGGAGGAGGGGGAGGAGGAGGAGCAGGAGGAGGAGGAGCAGGAGGTGGAGGAGGAACAGAAGCAGGAAGAGCAGGAGGAGGAGGAGCAGGAGCAGCAGGAGGAAGAGGAGGAGAAGCAGGAGCAGGAGGATGAGGAGGAGCAGGAGGAGGAGGAGGAGCAGGAGGAGCAGGAGGAGGAGGAGCAGGAGGTGGAGGAGGAACAGAAGCAGGAGGAGCAGGAGGAGGAGGAGCAGGAGGAGCAGGAGGAGGAGGGGGAGGAGGAGGAGCAGGAGGAGGAGGAGGAGCAGGAGGAGCAGGAGCAGGAGGTGGAGGAGGAACAGAAGCAGGAGGAGCAGGAGGAGCAGGAGGAGGAGGACGAGGAGGACGAGGAGCAGGAGGAGGAGGAGGAGGAGGAGGAGGAGCAGCAGGAGCAGCAGCAGGAGGATACAGTCAGTCAGCTCCATCAGGTGGTTGATGGTGATTATGATGACAGTTTGTGTTTCTGAGCTTCATTGAGGGAAACCAGACTGGAACTGTTCAGACACATTATTGTGGGAAAAGTCAGTCCAGTTCACATGAGACTACTTTTCCAGGAACTTTGAAACAAATGATTGGAAACTGCATCAAGGTTATTGAAGTTATTTTCCAAAACATATTTCTGTTTAAATCCTGAAAACTTTTCCAGAAAAAACACATTAAAGTTCTTTTGTTGAAAACAGGAAATGAAATGAAAAGAATCATGTTGATCTGTTGATGATCTAACAGAACATTTTGACTGTGTGTGTGTGTGTGTGTGTGTGTGTGTGTGTGTGTGTGTGTGTGTGTGTGTGTGTGTGTGTGTGTGTGTGTGTGTGTGTGTGTGTGTGTGTGTGTGTGTGTGTGTGTGTGTGTGTGTGTGTGTGTGTGTGTGTAGAGGTCAGAAGCTCAGACACACAGCAGGGTCTTCAGTATCCAGCAGGTTGTCTATGAAGAGTGACGGGTCCAAACTTGAACCACCAGACTTCAGTGGTGAACCTGGACCTTCAGACACAAAGTAAGAAACTCTTTGTTTCCTTTCATTTCCTCAAAACCAGAGTGAGAGAAGTTGTGCTCACTCCAACATTCACTTCCAGTATTTTAGTACAAGAGTACAAAGTACAAACTCAGCAGCAAAGTGTGATCTTACACTCCAGGATTTGATGTCCTGTAGATTGTCACTGATGGAGGAGGGTGGAGGGTGGAGTTGGTTTGGTGGAGACGTAGAGCTGAGTGTCGTCTGCATAGCAAAGAAACTTCATGATGTATTTATGAGAAATAAGGACAAGTGGAGGAGATGGACAATAAAGAAGGTGGGACCAAGTACAGAGCCCTGAGGAACACCAAAGGAGAGGGGGATGGGTGGATGTCAAAGATTTCAACTGAATGAACTTCAACTTTAAAGTTCCTCGAACAGAATCCACATGGAAAAATATCCAGTTTCAGTTGTTGATGTTCGTCTCACAT
Organism: Blennius ocellaris; assembly: GCF_963422515.1. Taxonomy (NCBI): domain Eukaryota; kingdom Metazoa; phylum Chordata; class Actinopteri; order Blenniiformes; family Blenniidae; genus Blennius; species Blennius ocellaris. Next base: position 18,191,387 of record NC_137671.1, on the reverse strand, counting down.
ATATTGTTAATACATTTCTGGATATAATTCATCATGACACTCACACAAACACATCATTCCAGCATAGACACTTCAAGGAACTTACCAGTTTGTCGACTGCTTGCTGATTAACCATCAGTTTCACAACATTTAAGAATTTTCTCCTGGCTTGAATCGTCTTTCTCTGAGAAAGTCTGTCCTTTTATTTTGGGCTGAATCAGTCCAATGTTGATCATTTTGCTGGAGCTTCTGCGACATCATCTTTGATATCCCAGAAACCCATGAGGCAGATTTCCCAAGATGACATCAGTTAGGAAACATAAACTCAGTTTCATGGACACAAATGCTGGTTTGTTTGTCAACATCAACGTTGGTGTGATCGATTTGGGAAACTGCAGGTTGGAAAAGAGTGCAAATGAGTGTTGATGGTCTTGTTTTGGTGTTTTTGGTTGATTCTCTCTGCAGAAGGGATGTTTTATGAGAAGTAAATGTTAAAGATGTTTTCAGGTAGAGGAACTTTAAATGTGCAGCAGGAAGTGCTGATGAGGGCTGAGAATCAGTGTTTGTGTCAGGATTCATCATCACACCACACAGCAGCTTTAACTAACATGTCAACATGTTTCTGCAGCGTGAGCCAGCAGAGCTCCCAGGTTCTCCGTGGTGGCTCCGCCCCTCAGCAGCAAACACATCTGGACTCCATATTTATGGTGAGAACAAGTGTCCAATCAACACTTTACTGTCACATCATGAGACAGAAGAAGCTGTTGTGACTTCCAGCTGAAACATGAAACAGACACTCAGCTTATTAGATCCATTCAGGTCCAAAGTGAAACAGTCCAACCTTCATCCAGCTTCCAGTCTTCACTGATGCTTGAAGCTGTTCCTGCTGGATCCCACATGAAGTGTGATTTGGCTTCACACGTTGTCCATCCTGCTCTCTGCACTGGATTTACACTCACATCTCAATCTGGCTTCAGTTTCAGCTCAAAGTCAACTCCACATGTTTCTCTGTTCCAGCTGCTGGAGGACAACATGGTGGCTTTCATGAAGAAGGAGCTGAAGAAGATGCAGAAGCTCCTGAGTCCAGATTACCCAGCATGCTCAGGGAGTGAGAGGGAGGATGAGGATGAAGAGCAGAGGAGCAGCAGAGAGTCATTTCTGAGGATCACACTGGACTTCCTGAGGAGGATGAAGCAGGAGGAGCTGGCTCAGCGTCTGTGGAGCAGTAAGAGGATTTGATCTCATTTCACAGGATGGAGATGAAACCTGAAATGTTCTCAGCTGGAGCAGAAAGCAGTCAGAAACAGAGTCTATCCAGAGAACAGAGGTCATTTCCAGGTCAGACACAGAAAGTGTGAAACAGGCAGGAAGTCCAAAACAAGCAGCAGAGTCCAAAAGCAGAGACGAGGAGACACAAAGAGAGTTCCTGAACTCTGCTGTTCATGTGATGCAAACATGTGCATCAGACCAGAGGCTGTTTGGTCTCCACTGAGGAGCTGATGGAGCTGATGGAGGAGAAACATCTCCACTAACACACTGTCATCTTCACATTCAATGTCAAACACACTCAAGTCATTCATGGTTTCTTCTTTTCAGGAACTGCTGCTGGAGTCTGCCAACAGAAGGTGAAATGTGCCCTGAAGAAGAGGTTCCAGGTTGTGTTTGAGGGGGTCTCTAAAGCAGGAGACTCCACCCTCCTGAAGCAGATCTACACAGAGCTCCACATCACAGAGGGAGGGACTGCAGAGGTCAATGAGGAACATGAGGTCAGACAGATTGAAGCAGCATCCAGGAGAGCAGACAGAGCAGAAACCAGCATCAGACCAGGAGACCTCTTTAAAGCCTCACCTGGAAGATCTCCACCAATCAGAACAGTGCTGACAAAGGGAGTGGCTGGCATTGGGAAAACAGTCCTGACACACAAGTTCACTGTGGACTGGGCTGAAGACCAAAGCAACCAGGACGTCCACTTCACATTCCCATTCACCTTCAGAGAGCTGAATGTGCTGAAGAACAGGAAGTTCAGCTTGGTGGGACTTGTTCATCTCTTCTTCACTCAAACCAAAGAAGCAGGACTCTGCAGCTTTGAAGACCTCCAGGTGGTCTTCATCTTTGACGGTCTGGATGAGTGTCGCCTCCCTCTGGACTTCCAGCACACTGAGATCCTGACTGATGTGACAGAGTCCACCTCAGTGGATGTGCTGCTGACAAACCTCATCAGGGGGAACCTGCTTCCCTCTGCTCGCCTCTGGATCACCACACGACCTGCAGCAGCCAATCACATCCCTCCTGACTGTGTCGGCATGGTGACGGAGGTCCGAGGGTTCACTGAGCCACAGAAGGAGGAGTACTTCAGGAGGAGGTTCAGAGAGGAGCAGCAGGCCAGCAGGATCATCTCCCACATCAAGACCTCACGAAGCCTCCACATCATGTGCCACATCCCAGTCTTCTGCTGGATCACTGCTACAGTTCTGGAGGAGGTGTTGAAGAGCAGAGAGGGAGGAGAGCTACCCAAGACCATGACTCAGATGTACATCCACCACCTGGTGGTCCAGGCCAAAGTCAAGAAGGTCAAGTATGATGGAGGAGCTGCCACAGATCCACACTGGAGTCCAGAGAGCAGGGAGATGATGAAGTCTCTGGGAAAACTGGCTTTTGAGGAGCTGCAGAAAGGAAACCTGATCTTCTATGAACCCGACCTGACAGAGTGTGGCATCGATCTCAGAGCAGCCTCAGTGTACTCAGGAATGTTCACACAGGTCTTTAGAGAGGAGCAAGGCCTGTACCAGGACAAGGTCTTCTGCTTCATCCATCTGAGCCTTCAGGAGTTTCTGGCTGCTCTTCATGTCCATCAGACCTTCATCAAGTCTGGAATCAACCTCCTGGATGAACAACAACAAACCTCCCGGTGGTCAAAAGTGTTGAAGAAGGAAGTTAGTCTCCAGCATCTCCATCAGAGAGCAGTGGACGAGGCCTTGAAGAGTCCAAATGGACACCTGGACTTATTCCTCCGCTTCCTCCTGGGTCTTTCATTGCAGACCAATCAGAGTCTCCTCCGAGGTCTGCTGACACAGACAGGAAGTAGCTCACAGACCAATCAGGAAACAGTCCAGTACATCAAGAAGAAGCTGAGTGAGAGTGTGTCTGCAGAGAGAAGCATCAATCTGTTCCACTGTCTGAATGAACTGAACGACGGTTCTCTGCTGGAGGAGATCCAACAGTCCCTGAGATCAGGACGTCTCTCCACTGATGGACTGTCTCCTGCTCAGTGGTCAGCTCTGGTCTTCATCTTACAGTCATCAGAAGAAGATCTGAAGGAGTTTGACCTGAGGAAATACTGTGCTTCAGAGGAGGCTCTTCTGAAGCTGCTGCCAGTGGTCAAAGCCTCCAACAAAGCTGTGTACGTGGTTCAGGAACAAATATGTAGAACTGAGTCCATGACAAACATTGACCTGGTTCTCATTGTTGGTTCTTCTTCAGGTTGAGCTGCTGTGGTCTGTCAGAGAGAAGCTGTGGAGCTCTGTCCTCAGTCCTCAGCTCTCAGTCCTCCAGTCTGACACATCTGGACCTGAGTCACAACGACCTGCAGGATTCAGGAGTGAAGCAGCTGTGTGCTGGCCTGGAGAGTTCTCACTGTAAACTGGAAGTTCTCAGGTTCTGACATCATTGATCATTAATATCCACCACTCTCTGTTCTCCTGCTCACATCTCTAGAACATCAGTAGAACATGTCAGTAGAACACTGCAGCCTCTAGATAGTTTCTCCTCTATTAATCAGGAAGTAAAACAACAGAGTCAAGTTTCCAGGGTAAGTTCAGGTGTAGAGCAGCAGCTTTACTTCCTCCACTCACTGTGTTTGTGACGCTCCATGTCACAGGGTTCTGCCTCAGACTCTGACACGACACGACTGCCACACCACTCCTATAAAAAGTAATTTAGTTACTTTACTGACTACCTTTAAGTGATTGTTTGTAATAGTAACTCAGTTAGACTGCAAGTATCTTATAAGTTTCTTTCTCCCACCATCTCAAAATAAAGAGGACAAGAGGTTTTTCTAAAAACTCAGTTCTGATCACTGCCTGGCCTCCTGCTGATACATATTTAACCTTTGACCTTCATTTTCTGTTCTATTTATATCTGGCTCACTTTCATTATCACATTTTTACTATTACTGATATTTATTAGTACTAAGTTGTAGTCTGTTGTTAAATTATTTATCTATTTATATATTTGCACTATTTGACCTTTTAATTATCCCCGTCGGGGACAAATAAAGTCTTTCATTGATTGATTGAAAAAGAAGAAAAAAAACAATAACACCTCTGTAGTTGTGTTATTGTTGCAATGATATAATTTATTGTTGACATTTCTAGGTTCCAATTCTTTTGTGTCACCTGAACGCACCGTTAGAGTGACTTGGTCTGTCCTCTCTGTGTCTCATTACAGTCTTTCTTCATGTAAACTCTCTAACTGTGAAGTGATCTCCTCGGCTCTGAAGTCTGACTCCTCCCATCTCAAACATCTGGACCTGAGTCACAACCTCCTGAAGGAATCATCAGTGAAGTTTCTGTGTGCTGGACTGGAGAGTCCAAACTGTAACCTGGAGACTCTGAGGTCAGTTCACTGTCTGGAGGGAGAATCTGTTAAGTCAAACCACTGAGAGGAGTTGAGGAGGATCCAGATGTTGGAGGACAGAGGTGGACTGAGCTCTGCAGCATGTTAGTGATCAGCATGTTGATGAGACTCTTCTCCTCCTGGTCCTTCAGCTGTTTAGACTTTACATTTCTAAACACTTCCAGTCTGAACCTTCTTCACTCTCAATGACTTCAACATCACACTTTGTCCTCTAATCTCATTTCTTTCTCTCTTTATTCAGGTTGATTAACTGCAGGTTGTCAGAGATCAGCTGTTCTTCTGTGGTCTCAGCTCTGAAGTCCAACCGCTCCCTCCTGAAACATCTGGACCTGAGTGGGAACCAGCTGCAGGATTCAGGAGTTCAGCAGCTGTGTGGTTTTCTGGAGAGTCCACTCTGTAGTCTGGAGACTCTAGAGTAAGACTCCATGTTTGAGTTTGTGTGCAGTGAAAGTTGTGTTCCACTAAAGGTCAGACATCAGGCTGATATGAGATGATCCACACTGAGGATCTCCATGAGAAACTGAGACTTTAGTCCTGTGACTGTGGCAGAGCCGTGTGGAGCTCAACATTTCAAAGCTTAGTAGAAGAACAAGGTGCTGCACTGGACAATTCACTGTCCAGCTCTGACAGGCTCCATGTTCACCTTCAGCTTTCAAAGCAGGCTGATCTCTCCTGGATGAAGAGTCACTGATCTCCCAGCTGGAGCTCCAAACTCTCACTCACTCTGCCATTGTTGCCCCCCTGACCCAGTGTGTGTCATGGAGGGTGACATTAAATCCTGTAGCAGGAAACAAAGAGGCAGACAGGTTGAGCTGGCGTTTGTCTCGGCTGCAGGATTTAATATGCAGCTGCCTCTGTGCAGCTTTGAGGCTCCTCCAATCAGTGGCGCCGCCAGGATTCAATACCATAGTACACACAGACCCGCCCTCCCCCCAGCGTCTGCGTTATGAGCGCCGGGGGGGGATTTTCCGTTCTGTGCACAGAGAAGATGGTGGTTGGCGAGCCCCGGGGGTGTGTACAGAAACACAGAGGAAAACAGCCCAGCAACACATTCTGCTGACGGCTCACCAGGAAGAGACAAAAGCAAACACCCCTTCAAAATAAATGTCCACACCTTCAAATAAATTGTAGGTGCTGTACGTACAGGACTCCGCCTGGGGGCTCCACTGCCTTCAGTCACTATGCGCCCCCTGCTGGCCTTTTAGAGTAACACACTATTGCTGCTGCCTGGAAAGTCCAACTCTGTTTGAACCTTTTAGACTCTATGTGAGACACAGGAAGATCAAATATATCTACAGGAGTGTCTAGTTTTAATCACATTGGACTTATTTAACTCATTGTTTTCACCCTGAACTGTAATTTAGTCCTATTAACATCTTTTAAATACACTTTAAATTGCTGCAGCGGTTTGTCCTCCTTTACACAAACTGGACTTGTTGTCTTGATGTCCAGTAAGCTTGGCTGTTGACTTGTCCTCCCACTGGACACTGCTTCTGTTTGCTGTCACATCAATTCAGCTCTCCAGAAGAACAAAGATCACATCAGTGACAATAATAAGCTCCTTCTTCTTTCACTTCCTCGGGGCTCCAACCTTCTTCAGAAGAAGAAATGAACAACAAGGATCAGTGTGATCAGTCTCTTCTGAATATGATCAGCTGCTCATTTCAGCTCATGTAGCAGCCCAGCTCTCTAAAGTATTATTGGTCTGAATTGAATTAGAGGAGCTGTGACTTAAAGGCTGGGGGGGTCGGGTTGGTGAGCAGCTAGTTACCACCAAGGTTTACCAGTAGGGGGCGACACTCAAATGACCCTTCTTATTAGAAGACCATGAGAAATATTCACACAGTTATTTAAAGGAGCTTTAAAAAGCAAACAAATATTTAATTACAGTAAATCACACACTATAAATTAAAGGCTTTTTGTAAATGAACTGTGTAGTTAAACAACTATTTTAGAATGAATGTATATCAAACTAAACAACCCAACAAACAGATAAATAATGAAAAACTATCCAGTCAATACCTTCAACCTTTTACCTTTATAAAAACCTCTGAAGCCTTTTTTCTACTGTGGAATAACAGTCACTTAAATTCACAGGACTTACAGTCGTGCTGCCAGAGACTTCAGACGTCCTTTTGTCCACTAATTCATCAATCTTCCAGTGAAACTCATCAAAAGTCCAAAGCAGCTCTTCTGCCACTTGCTCTGACTTCCAGGGGCAATAAAATCCATCTCCAATAGAACTGATCTCTTTTTTCACCTTTACTCCTCCGACTCTCCTCTCTGTGGTCTGCAGGTGTACAGCATTAACCCCGCCCCCTTTTGGCTTCAGTCTGACCAATCACAACACTGTGTGTGTGTGTGTGTGTGTGTGTGTGTGTGTGTGTGTGTGTGTGTGTGTGTGTGTGTGTGTGTGTGTGTGTGTGTGTGTGTGTGTGTGTGTGTGTGTGTGTGTGTGTGTGTCTCCTGGTCCAGATGTTGGAGGACAGAGGTGGACTGAGCTCTGCAGCATGTTAGTGATCAGCATGTTGATGAGACTCTTCTCCTCCTGGTTCTTCAGCTGTTTAGACTTTACTTTTCTAAACTCTTCCAGTCTGAACCTTCTTCACTCTCAATGACTTCAACATCACACTTTGTCCTCTAATCTCACTTCTTTCTCTCTTTATTCAGGTTGAGGGGCTGCAGTTTGTCAGAGATCAGCTGTTCTTCTGTGGCCTCAGCTCTGAAGTCCAACCCCTCCCTCCTGAAACATCTGAAACATCTGGACCTGGGTGGGAACCAGCTGCAGGATTCAGGAGTTGAGCAGCTGTGTGGTTTTCTGGAGAGTCCACTCTGTAGTCTGGAGACTCTGAGGTCAGACTCCATGTTAGAGTTTGTGTACAGTGAAAGTTGTGTTCCACTAAAGGTCAGACATCAGGCTGATATGAGATGATCCACACTGAGGATCTCCATGAGAAACTGAGACTTTAGTCCTGTGACTGTGGCAGAGCCGTGTGGAGCTCCACATTTCAAAGCTTGGTAGAAGAACAAGGTGCTGCACTGGACAATTCACTGTCCACCAGGGCTGCAACTGACAATCATTATAATAATCCATTAATCGGTCCATTATTTTTTAATTAATTGATGAATCGGTTAAAAAAAACAAAAAACATTTTAAGTTGTAGGACCAGTTGATAATGAACGAACCAAACATCAAATATGTTTTGGTTAATTTAAAGCACAGAACTGAACCAATACAAAGATGTATCCAATATATTATCATATATTTATGTTTATAATATATAAAAGATAATTGTTAAATAATATTTACTTTACTTCAGGGACCACATACAGTCCAGTTTCATCCTGAGTGACCAGACTGGTAAAATTTTGCTATAATAACCTTTAAATTTACTCTTCAAAGTTGTTCTTTGTTGTGTCACAGTGTCTGGAATGGAATTGTATTTTTACAAGATGAAACTGAAAATGACTACAATCTCAACATAAAGTCCATTTTAATGAAATAGTGTGGAGCAAAATAGAAAGAAGAGTGAGAACAAAGCTTGTATAAATCCTCTATAAGCACCTTGCTTGGTGGAGCAGCTTGGAGCTTCTTGGTCGGTTGTAAAGGGAAAGTGAAACTAAAGGAGAGGAGCTTCACAGAGCAGCACCGTGCTGCAGAGAGGCGGCCATCATTCACATCTCTAAACTCATCTCCTGACACCACAACGTCTGAATATTCTAATCATCTGGTCCAGACCAAGTGTTTTGGTCTTTAGTGTCTCTCAGTTGAAATGTTCCAGGAAAAGCTGTCCGTTGTCCTGGTCCAGCAGGTTGTCCTCATGAAGGTGTGTTAACAGTTCAATAGTGTGGCTGCACAGTGACGTGTGGCCCAGTACAGGGTGTGGCTCTTACCGCTCCACTCCTCAGAGCTTCTACTGTACCGCCTCCACTCTGCCTCCACCTCTCTCTGCTGGTGTAGCTTTTCAACTTGATTTCAGTCAGCAGACGTTGACAAAGCTCTGAAGGTGAAGTCAACGGCTCTGCAACATGGTGAGGGAGCAGAAATCACACCACACAACCAATCCATCATGAAATAGTTGATAACTCTTGTAGTAGAGCTGATAAGTGGAAAAATACTTCAGTTTGTGATACAAACATGAAAATTGGCACAAGTGCTCACTATAACCCACTCTTTTGAAAAGTTTGGGTGTCCACGCAAAATTTCAAGATGGCCGCCATTTTTGAAGATGGCCCCCAATTGCACCGATTTCAGACCATTTTAGACACTTTCAGTGCTCATTTTTTTATGATATGTGGTCATGATGTTGACAATGACATTAAAAACTAACTAAATAATAAACAAATAATAAATAATAAACTAGAAAATTCCCGTGGAAATTTTATTGTGCCTGCCACCTGCCGCCCCCTGCTGCCGAGCGAGGCCGCGGCGGGGTCAAAAGTACGTGGAAACCATGTCATTAGCTTTTGATTCTCGATCGCAGCGTCACCACGAGGCAACCCTCCAAATTTCAGCTCATTTGAACAAACTTTTTAGCATGCGATGCTAACACCTGCGATTTAAGTACTTGTAAACCATGTCATTAGCTAGTGATTCTTGATCGCAGCGTCACCATGAGGCCATCCTCCAAATTTCAGCTGATTTGAAGAAAGTTGTTAGCATGCGATGCTAACAGCTAAAAGCATTTAAGTACGTGGAAACCATGTCATTAGCTAGTGATTCTCGATCGCAGTGCCACCACGAGGCCACCTTCCAAATTTCAGCTCATTTGAACAAACTTGTTAGCATGCGATGCTAACACCTGCGATTTGCCTGAAAAGCGCAGAGGATACCTCCCAGGTGTGGCTGACCTGGAATCTGGAGTTACGTGACATTCTGAGATGCTGAGCCAATTAGCTTAGCGCGGCGGCTAATTAGCTAGTGCGCCGTGATCGCAGCGCCCCCATGAGGCCACCCTCCAAATTTCAGCTCAATTGAACAAACTTTGTAGCATGCTAATTGGCATGCTAACAAGTGTTGATGCTAAGGCATTAGCATCAGCATTAAAAGGCATTCAAAAGTATGGTGCCTAAGATACTCTATGTGTGTGAGCACTGTGTGGTCAACCATCATGTTACTGGTCCAGCCAATCAGAGGAGCCGTGTGTGTTGCCAGGCAGATTGTCTGCTTGAGTCTGTGATACCAGCTGATTAGGTGCAGCTTGTGTGAAATGGAGTTTGCTGAGTCACCCACATAAGCAAAAAAGCACAAACGCTAGGTCCCGAACAACTGCTTATAGTTGAAGAACCGTGACACTTGGGGGGGAAATTCCTTCACCGTCGGCGTCGGGAGAAGTTGAAGGACGTACGGTGTGGTTTTCGTGTCCTCACGAGGTTCCGTCTCCCCGTGAGGACTTGAAACAAATGGCTGAACTTTGGGGATTTGGGGAGAAAACGTCTCTCCAAAATACATAGGAGCGGGCTACAGAAAATCCTGCGCTCCCTGTCAATTAAGTCCCCTGGAGGGAGAACCGTGTCTCTCTGAGACAAAAGTGTCCCCTCGTGAGAAGCACAAGGCCTGTAGCTACATTTTGATGTATAATATGTTGAGAAAGACAAAGAAATGTGGCCGTGGCGACGAGAGAAAAACTTTTTTTTTCTGTAAAACGGCAGTTTCTCTCCCTCTAACTGACATATCACCCTCTAGCTTTTCCACATACACACCCATACAAAACTGGAAAAAGGAGGGAAAAGTTGATGACATTTGATGGCTCACAGTTTAAAATTGGTGAAACTTTTGAAAAATCCGAGGACAGATGTGAATAGAAGACAAGTGCGGCAACGTTTTAAGAGTAAGTTGGAGTCTGTAGCTGAAAATTTGGCGACGTGATGTGGCGTGGAAAAAGTGTGATTTTCTTTTCTGTTTTTTCTCGGCTCCCATGTAAAGCGGATGGGAAATTCTTCGCCGTTTTTTACGTGTTGTTCGGAAACCGTTTGCGATATCCATAATGTAAATGGATGCACAGGATTCCCGATAATTGCGCACGTTTTGATATATCACTGTGTACGCCCTCCAAACGGTGTGGGACTAGTAGGCCGGCAAACTTTGTGCAGCAGAGGTAGAAGAAAAAAATGTTTTATATTTTTTAAAAACGGCGCTTTCCCAGGATTGTAATAATTGTGCAACGCCTCTTAAAGAGGCAGGCACAATTAATAATGAAAAAAAACGGCGCTTTCCCAGGATTGTAATAATTGTGCGACGCCTCTTAAAGAGGCAGGCACAATTAATAATAAAAAAATACGGCGCTTTCCCAGGATTGTAATAATTGTGCGACGCCTCTTAACCCTCTGGGGCCGATTGACGCTCTGGAGCGTCAAAATCACATGACCGTTTGAAAAGGCAGTAGTGTCACAGCACAGCGTCATCTGGTCCAGTGTTTCAATCCGTGTCGAAAGTGCAGATATAAAACTACAAGCTCGTTTTTAAATGATGTTGATAGCCCAAATAAAAGCGGAGATATGAGGAAAACTGTGTCCGTGTTTTTCCGCGACATTTTAGTGTGCGTCAGGTGCAGAAGACCGGTCAGGAGTGAAAGTGAAAGTAACTGAGCAGCAAAAAAAACAACACTTGTAATGTGCCAGTATACCTTTCACTCATTGGTTGAGAAGAAGAGCCCATGTCCAATCAAAAGTTTCCATAGTGGGAGGTGTCATTTTGTTTAGTTCACCCGTGAAAAAGTAAACAGAGGGACGGAGACAGCGAGAGTGAGTTGAGATTCATATCAGAGAAAAAGTGACTATTATCATGATTTGACCATGTAGTGAGTGTGTAGTGAGTGTGTAGTGAGTGTGTAGTGAGTGAGATTTGTGTTTTTTAGTTTCAAGTGAACTCTTTTTTTTTTTTCTATCAAAACAATGACGCGCCTTATGAACGTCAATCAGGCGCTCCGACTTTTTTATTTTTTTTGAAGGAGCAGAGCATCGAGTCTGACACTGAGTTTGAGAGTGATTCTGATGGCAATATTGAAGACCTCAGCTTATTTTTGTTAGAGAGGAGACAGGTGTCCCCCAGACCAGGAGACGTGTCCCCCCCCCTGTCCCCATCATTCCAGCTCCACCACAACAGCCAAAGGCTAAAATGTAAAAATTGCCTGCAGGAACACAAGAAAAGGAAAAACACTTCATGGAAATGCCATGTGTGATGTGTCCCTCTGTGTTGTGTTGGACAGAGTCTGTTTTTTTGAGTGGCACAAATAATTTGTCTTCACCTGACATTATATGTGTGACCTTTTGCAAATAGTTTTACAAAAACGCCTGAGGCAGTGCTTCTATTTCACTGTAAATATCTGTATATAATTGTTTTTTCAGTCCTGTTTTGATACATTTTAGTTAATTATAGTTTAGATTTACTTTACAAGTAAACAAAATGATTCGTTAACCATGTCTGTGAATTTTATAGTCAATAAATCTATGTTTTTACCACCCGAATTTGTAATTTTATGGTGTTTTTAGATCCACTGTTTTAATACAGTATGCCAAAGTGATGAAAATACTTCAGAAATGCATTTATGAGGTTGTCCTGAACAAAATGACACCAAAAAAGGCAAGGTTTAAGAATTTTATATCTGAGATAAAAAGGAAAAATCAATTGTAGTGAAAAACGGCACAAAATGCTTCAGACCCCAGAGGGTTAAAGAGGCAGGCACAATTAATTTTAAAAAATGGCGCTTTCCCAGGATTGTAATAATTGTGCGACGCCTCTTACAGAGGCAGGCACAATTAATTTAAAAAAACGGCGCTTTCCCAGGATTGTAATAATTGTGCGACGCCTCTTAAAGAGGCAGGCACAATTAATAATAAAATAAAGAAAAAATAAAGAAAAAGGTCCAGAAGCTACTTACACCTCACATTTGCAGCTGCATAAAGCTGTACATGCCACCCAAGCCTGTAGCATGATGTTGACACTGACATTAAAAACTAAAAAATAAATAAATAATAAATAAATAATAAATTAAAAAATAATAATAATAATAACAAGCGGCCATTCCAGAGGCTACTTACACCTCACATTTGCAGCTGCATAAAGCTGTACATGCCACCCAAGCCTGTAGCATTTGCATCTGCCGTGGCAGGCAGACTTGCAGTCACATTTAGTGAGTTGTTCACAAGTCTTTGCAATGGGAGAGATTGCTGTCCAGAAGACTTTCCATTCCTCACCAACCTTTTCCCAACCCCAGTCAGCAGGACTCTCTGGTTCTGGCTGGCGCAGAATTGCCTGAGCCCACACGCCTGCCTGATATGCTGAGCGTTTGGTGTGTTGGAGCAGAGCTGCTCTGGTTGGAGGGATGGCTTCATAAGGTCTCTGCTTTCTGGCAAATAGGTCAAGTCTGGCCTCATCTACACTGTCTAGAGTGCTTGACCTGTCATACATGAGTACCACAAACCTCTCCAGACTCTTCATGCCACCATCCTCGATGGTTGCTGGGTACTTGCTCAGTTTAGAAAAGACTGAGGTGGCTTCAGGAAATATGTTCCATGTTTGCCAGGCTGTTTTCTTTCCTTTGTTTCTGAAGGCTGAGACAACATCACAACCTGTAAATGCATGGAAGAATAGCATGCCTTTAGCCATCTCTGCACCAACACTGTTGTACAGGTTGTGAATACCTATCCACCGAAGGCTCTGACCTTGGCCAAATGCGAGCCACAGCTTCTCCAGACCTATGGCTTGCAGAATTGGGAACATACTTAGGCCAATTACAAGGACATCTGTGTCATTGGCTTTCACCATGATAGATTTGCTCCCCTGTGATGCAGCATATCTGGCATGGACAAAGATGCAACTGTCTGCCTCCTCGTGAGAACAGTTGTTAAGTTCAAGCAGACTCACTTTGTGATTGCTGAGCGCATTGGTTCCTTTGGTCACAATAACCAAGTTTAGCACAGACATCTCTGCAATCTTGTCTGCCAGGAAGTCAAACAGCTCTGACTTGTTGCTGTTGTGTCGGAGGAAGTTGGGCCAGTTCGAAGGAATGGAGTTATTTTCTGTCACCTTGCGTCTTCCACCTAGTCCTCTTTTGGACCTGGTTTCTTGCTTTAGACTTGATGCATTATACACATCAAAGACAACATGTGTTGTCTTGTATGCACCAGCATAGGCACTAATGCTTGGCAAAAAGTCAAGAGTTGCATAATTTCCAAAAGTCTTAGACCTTTTGGGTGGCAGTGCATGGACCATGGCTGAACCATCAATGATGATGTCATCAGCCTCTGGCTCTTGGTCTGGAAGTGGAGCTTGTTTCTCAAGTATGGATGTGAGTTGGGACTTCTGACAGCTGTAAAGTTTTCCACCCTCACTCAAAGATGGAGGGAATGACTGATTTTCATGCTGAAAGAATTCCTGCAGGTCACATTCCCTGCTCTGACACGAAATGAATAGTTTGGAGAACAGCTGGCATTCTTCTTTCAGCTGCTTCTGTTTCAATGACTCTGTAGTAGGCTTATCTTGAGAGAAGAAGTCAAGCCTGTTCTTCTTGATGGGTGCGTAGAATGAGGTTGGATTTTCTGCCAAGCCTTTCACAAAGTCTTGGTACTTTTTCTGGCCTTTATCCATGTGAGTGTGAACAAGCTCAGCAGAGGTAGGATGAGCAACGTCTTTGGAGTCTATCGTGAACAGCTCTGTGCTGTCTTCTTGGAAAGGGTTTCCCAAGTCTTGTAGGACCTGGGAGAGTTTCTGGACCCTGTCAAACAATGTCTGCTGAGCATGTAGAGTCTGTTCATGGTGAAGTGAGTGATCATTGGCCTCTTTCATCTGTACCTCAGTTTCATAGAGGGACATTAGTTGACTCACCTCAGGACCAGAGACCATCCATCTCCTCAGGGCTGATGGATTTTCAGTGAGCCCAATGGCTCCACCATCACCCTTGATGAAAGCATTGGCCTGCTCATGTGCTTGATCAAGAGCAAGTGCTGAGAATTCATGCTTGGTCTTATGCACCACAAAGTTGCCAGTCATGAACTCATGAGCCACTTCTGGGTGCCTACTTTCCAGAGTCAGCATGTCCCTCAGGTGAACAGGCACCCATCGGGCATAATTGGTGTTGTTATTGGCAAAGAAGTATGGCATCAGCTCCTTTAATGCCTGGCAGTAGAGGCTGAAGTTGGCCTCACGGAACGATCTTATCAGAATGAACACAGTCAGCTCCATTGACAGCACCAAATACCAGAACTGAAATTGTGGACTTTTTTGGCTTTTGTTCTGACACCATTCCTCAAAGCCCAATGAGTGTTCATTGAGTTCTTCTTGCTCTGTGCAGTAACTGTTGTAGGCAGTCTTCAGCATCTTGAAAAGGCTGCATGCAGTGACCTGGTGCATTTGTCGTGTCCTAGTGACACTTGAGACATAGATGAAGGAATCTGCTGTGCCAGAAGAAGCAATGCCTGCTTCAACTAGGGCACCAGTCCAGCCACTGTCCTTGAGCAAGGAACCAAGAGACCTAAGGGCAGCCATTTCAATATGAAGACCCCCAAACATGACAACATATTTGTCCTCTCCATATTCATCTGGCCACTGCCACTGCACCTGTTTTGCCAAGGCATAGATTGGCTGGTCTGCCGTAATAACAGGTACTTGGCCTGGGTTTAAGTGTGCAACAGCATAGCTCACTTTCTGCATTACATGTTTCACTGTAGCTACAGAGTGAGCCGGGTCCCTGAGAAGTGGCAGCAGAGAAGTGATACTTACTTCAAAATCTGTTTTTCTTTTCTGAGAAGCATGATGAGCTGACCATGTGAGGTCAATCCCCCCACCTACCTCATCAGTGACCAAGACCTTCTCTAGCCACTCATACTCCAGGGCCAGTTGTGGTGTGAGTAGGTCTGAGGCTGAATTTGGCATTGCACCACTTGGTGGTGTTGGCTTGACTTTGACTTTCTGACTTTGATGAGCCAAACCTTAACTGTGACTTTATGTCCGCTCCATGTTCAACCATGCTAATGAACTGGAGGAGACTCGGAGATATTGCATCTTTGATGCATCCATCACCAAAGGTGCCATCAAACTTGGACTGATGTTCTAGAATTTTCTTCCTCAGTATCTTTGCTGCTTTAGCAATGACAAGTGCATCTGAGTAGTCAGATGCTTGAGATAGGGCTCGTGCCACATCTCTCTGGAAGGCAAGTAGAACACTTTTTCCTTTCTTGTGTGCTTCTAATTCAGGGATTTCTGCTAACAGCTTTTCTTTCAACCTTGTTGCATTAATAGTGGGTGACACAATGCCCAATTGTTCTAGGCGTTGCTGGTATAACTGAGATATGTCTGCAAGAGGAAATATGGCAGGACCATCTGAACCCAAACTGGTTTCAACTATGTAGTTCACCAGCTCTGAAAGAACCAGTGGATATACATCTGTTTCTTCACTGTGAGATTGTGCTTTCTCAAGATTTCTAAGATGGGACCTCTCCCTGTTATATAGGCTAGCAAGGCATCCAAGATGGTACTTCAGCTCTTGTGCAATTGCATCACCTCCACCTAGTTTTGCCAAAAGTTTGCCATCATTGAGTGTTTGAGCACACTCATGTAGTCTCCTATTGAGATTCATGGTCATTACTTGTCGAAGATCTGATGCAGGTGCTACTTTTTCACAAAAAATGCAACCCTCATTGTCACGGCTCATGTGACGTGGCTTGACTTTCATTTCTTGTGGCTCACTACCTTCAACTTTAGATCTTCGCTTCCTTGCACGATCAAGTTTTGCATTGTTAAACATGGCTCTACAGGTCTTGTGGTATTTTACCATGTTTTGACGTAGTGTTGCCTCTATGCCACTGCCTTCATCCAGTCTTGCTGGGTCAAACATGAGTGGCATTTCACCAATTTCCTTCAACAATGGCACGTTGATTGCAATCATTACGTGCCCATCATGTTCTGGATTATGATGTACTGAGGCTGAGGGAGAAGTTAGACCTTCATTTTTCTTGTCTTCCTGGCAAAGACGACATTTGTTCCAGTCAGTCTTCCTCCTGCTTGTGATTGTACTTGCCATTATGAGTTCTTAAATAAGGCCGAGGGGTTATCCTTTTACCACCTTAGTCTGATACGCACATTGATGTATGGGATACAACTAGGTTCGGTCACCCTACACCTAGCCCGATCATTCATCCAGTGCCATTTAAGTCCCGTGTGATCTGTACATCATCCGGGTAAGTACATGAAAAAGCCATGTATAGCCCCACTTACCCTTGGCTCGGCTCTCCCGCGCTGGCACACCCTGTCAATTCAGGCGCGGCTGTCTAACAAATCTACCAATTACTTCCTAAGAGCTAATTGATATGGGGCTATTAGACAGCATTTGGGACACTAAACTAAACTAAACTACACTACATCTAGTCCTAGTCTACCATTTTGGAGTTAGTAAAGCTAGGTACAGCATTAGTAAAGCAAGATTAGCTGACACTGAACCCCATGCTGAGTTACACAGCAGTGAAGTCACCAGTGTGCCCTGGTTGTGCACTGACATTCACTCTTTTAAATTAAAACTAACTAAAGCACCACCACCTAAATTGAACTTAGACATGCAAAACTGAACTTAGGCATGCAGATTTATTGTAAAAATATTTGTAGTGTTGGTGTGGTGTGATAAAAGAGCATTTTTCTATGCCAAACATATTTTTGGACAATATAATTTCATGATTTTAGCTGCCATATTGGACGCCATTTTTGTTTTTACATGCCATTTGACCTCTTTAACAGAAATACATCAGACTTGTGCATATATACTCTACTTTAGGTATGTGAAACAAAAGAAATGTGATAAAAAGATTACCAAAAGCAAAAACACTCTTCGCTAAAACCTTGACTGGTGGCCATCTTGAAAAAATAGCCGCCATTTTTAAATTTTGAGTGGACACCCAGGATTTTTTTTTAGTTAGGGTATGGAGAAGGTATGTACCAAATTTCATAATTGTATCACTAAGTGAAGTATGCTAGTGAAAAAATGAACTTATCAGCTCCACTATTGTAATCATCACATTTGATGGACTTGATGGATTCATTGTTGCAGCTCTACTGTCAACCTCTGACAGGCTCCATGCTCACCTTCAGCTTTCACAGCAGGATGATCCTCCTGATGAAGAGTCTGCACAGGTTTTACTATCAACTTTATATCAAACTAAACATCCCAACAAACACCTTTAATACTGAAACACTATACACTCTATACCTTCAACCTTTTACCTTGATGATAAACTCAATCTCTCTCACAGACACAGACACAGACACACACACACACACACACACACACACACACACACACACACACACACACACACACACACACACACACAGGAACTGAACACACAATAGATTTGTCGTCGCTCCACCTTAACGTTTCCTTCACACAATTTTAATTTGTTCTCAAAATACTATTTGTGCTCCAACAATCTATTGTCCTGCTCTCAGTCTCCCAGTGCTCACTCACAATTCTGCACCTATAGAACCATATGAATCCTCTCTGTGGTCTGCAGGGGCACTGCAGTAACCCCGCCCCCTTTTGGCTTCAGGCTGACCAATCACAACACTGTGTGTGTGTGTGTGTGTCTGTGTCTGTGTCTGTGTCTGTGTCTGTGTCTGTGTGTGTGTGTGTGTGTGTGTGTGTGTGTGTCTGTGTCTGTGTCTGTGTCTGTGTCTGTGTGTGTCTGTGTCTGTGTCTGTGTCTGTGTCTGTGTCTGTGTGTCTGTGTCTGTGTCTGTGTCTGTGTCTGTGTCTGTGTGTGTGTGTCTGTGTCTGTGTCTGTGTCTGTGTCTGTGTCTGTGTCTGTGTCTGTGTCTGTGTCTGTGTCTGTGTGTGTGTGTGTGTGTGTGTGCGTGTGTGTGTGTGTGTGTGTGTGTGTGTGTGTGTCCTGGTCCATGTCACAGAGTTCTGCCTCAGACTCTCACACGACACGACTGTGAGCAAGAACAGGACATGAGACAACCACAGCAGCAGGACATCATTCCAGCTGTGACTGGATGTAAACATCCTCACTGAGGAGGCTGAGGATGCAGCAAGGAAAGAGAGGAGGCTTGACAGAGGAGAGGCCAGAGCCTCACATTGACCAGTGCTTCTTCTGAAGCCACCAGTCAAATCAGTGAAGTGAAGCACAGTGACGGGACTAAATAGAATAGAAGAGTTTGTTCTAGTGAGGCCGAATGCAGCTTCATGAACCACTGTCTTTATTCTCTGAGCCTCACACACAATCTGTGTTTTTCTTTTTTCTTTTTAAATGAAGAGAATGTTTGGAATCCTACTGAAGCTACTTGTCACGACTTGCTGTCTTATTAATGTTACAAGGGTGAATGAAATGTCAATTTCTTTTATGTCAGGAACTCTGAAATTCTTCACCTTTTGCAATGAATTCTGTTAATTATTAGTAATTTAACTATTAATTAAAATTCTAAATGAAACTTTTAGCATATCTTGATGAGATTGATGTAAGTTGCCATCATTTCCTGATCTGATGCATCAGATTCTATTTTTCATTGAAAGATTGATGACTTCTTTGATCTTTACTCATCAGTGTTACCACAGTTACCTTGAAAAAGTAATCCAATTACTGATTACTAGTTACTCTTTTAAAATGTAATTTAGGTACATTTACTGATTACTTGTTTTTAAGAATAACTAAGTTAGATTATGAGTAACTTTTTAGTTACAGCAGCCGACAACATGCCCCCCCGTCTCAAAATAAAAAGGACAAGAGGTTTTTCTAAAAACTCAGTTCTGATCACTGCCTGGCCTCCTGCTGATACATATTTAACCTTTGACCTTCATTTTCTGTTCTATTTATATCTGGCTCACTTTCATTATCACATTTTTACTATTACTGATGTTTATTAGTACTAAGTTGTAGTCTGTTGTTAAATTATTTATCTATTTATATATTTGCACTATTTGACCTTTTAATTATCCCCGTCGGGGACAAATAAAGTCTTTCATTGATTGATTGAAAAAGAAGAAAAAAAACAATAACACCTCTGTAGTTGTGTTATTGTTGCAATGATATAATTTATTGTTGACATTTCTAGGTTCCAATTCTTTTGTGTCACCTGAACGCACCGTTAGAGTGACTTGGTCTGTCCTCTCTGTGTCTCATTACAGTCTTTCTTCATGTCAACTCTCTAACTGTGAAGTGATCTCCTCGGCTCTGAAGTCTGACTCCTCCCATCTCAAACATCTGGACCTGAGTCACAACCTCCTGAAGGAATCATCAGTGAAGTTTCTGTGTGCTGGACTGGAGAGTCCAAACTGTAACCTGGAGACTCTGAGGTCAGTTCACTGTCTGGAGGGAGAATCTGTTAAGTCAAACCACTGAGAGGAGTTGAGGAGGATCCAGATGTTGGAGGACAGAGGTGGACTGAGCTCTGCAGCATGTTAGTGATCAGCATGTTGATGAGACTCTTCTCCTCCTGTTCCTTCAGCTGTTTAGACTTTACATTTCTAAACACTTCCAGTCTGAACCTTCTTCACTCTCAATGACTTCAACATCACACTTTGTCCTCTAATCTCACTTCTTTCTCTCTTTATTCAGGTTGATTAACTGCAGGTTGTCAGAGATCAGCTGTTCTTCTGTGGTCTCAGCTCTGAAGTCCAACCGCTCCCTCCTGAAACATCTGAAACATCTGGACCTGAGTGGGAACCAGCTGCAGGATTCAGGAGTTCAGCAGCTGTGTGGTTTTCTGGAGAGTCCACTCTGTAGTCTGGAGACTCTAGAGTAAGACTCCATGTTTGAGTTTGTGTGCAGTGAAAGTTGTGTTCCACTAAAGGTCAGACATCAGGCTGATATGAGATGATCCACACTGAGGATCTCCATGAGAAACTGAGACTTTAGTCCTGTGACTGTGGCAGAGCCGTGTGGAGCTCAACATTTCAAAGCTTAGTAGAAGAACAAGGTGCTGCACTGGACAATTCACTGTCCAGCTCTGACAGGCTCCATGTTCACCTTCAGCTTTCAAAGCAGGCTGATCTCTCCTGGATGAAGAGTCACTGATCTCCCAGCTGGAGCTCCAAACTCTCACTCACTCTGCCATTGTTGCCCCCCTGACCCAGTGTGTGTCATGGAGGGTGACATTAAATCCTGTAGCAGGAAACAAAGAGGCAGACAGGTTGAGCTGGCGTTTGTCTCGGCTGCAGGATTTAATATGCAGCTGCCTCTGTGCAGCTTTGAGGCTCCTCCAATCAGTGGCGCCGCCAGGATTCAATACCATAGTACACACAGACCCGCCCTCCCCCCAGCGTCTGCGTTATGAGCGCCGGGGGGGGATTTTCCGCTCTGTGCACAGAGAAGATGGTGGTTGGCGAGCCCTGGGGGTGTGTACAGAAACACAGAGGAAAACAGCCCAGCAACACATTCTGCTGACGGCTCACCAGGAAGAGACAAAAGCAAACACCCCTTCAAAATAAATGTTCACACCTTCAAATAAATTGTAGGTGCAGTACGTACAGGACTCCGCCTGGGGGCTCCACTGCCTTCAGTCACAATGCGCCCCCTGCTGGCCTTTTAGAGTAACACACTATTGCTGCTGCCTGGAAAGTCCAACTCTGTTTGAACCTTTTAGACTCTATGTGAGACACAGGAAGATCAAATATATCTATAGGAGTGTCTAGTTTTAATCACAGTGGACTTATTTATTTCATTGTTTTCACCCTGAACTGTAATTTAGTCCTATGAACATCTTTTAAATACACTTTAAATTGCTGCAGCGTTTTGTCCTCCTTTACACAAACTGGACTTGTTGTCTTGATGTCCAGTAAGCTTGGCTGTTGACTTGTCCTCCCACTGGACACTGCTTCTGTTTGCTGTCACATCAATTCAGCTCTCCAGAAGAACAAAGATCACATCAGTGACAATAATAAGCTCCTTCTTCTTTCACTTCCTCGGGGCTCCAACCTTCTTCAGAAGAAGAAATGAACAACAAGGATCAGTGTGATCAGTCTCTTCTGAATATGATCAGCTGCTCATTTCAGCTCATGTAGCAGCCCAGCTCTCTAAAGTATTATTGGTCTGAATTGAATTAGAGGAGCTGTGACTTAAAGGCTGGGGGGGTCGGGTTGGTGAGCAGCTAGTTACCACCAAGGTTTACCAGTAGGGGGCGACACTCAAATGACCCTTCTTATTAGAAGACCATGAGAAATATTCACACAGTTATTTAAAGGAGCTTTAAAAAGCAAACAAATATTTAATTACAGTAAATGACACACTATAAATTAAAGGCTTTTTGTAAATGAACTGTGTAGTTAAACAACTATTTTAGAATGAATTTATATCAAACTAAACAACCCAACAAACACCTAAATAATGAAAAACTGTCCAGTCAATACCTTCAACCTTTTACCTTTATAAAAACCTCTGAGGCCTTTTTTCTACTGTGGAATAACAGTCACTTAAATTCACAGGACTTACAGTCGAGCTGCCAGAGACTTCAGACGTACTTTTGTCCACTAATTCATCAATCTTCCAGTGAAACTCATCAAAAGTCCAAAGCAGCTCTTCTGCCACTTGCTCTGACTTCCAGGGGCAATAAAATCCATCTCCAATAGAACTGATCTCTTTTTTCACCTTTACTCCTCCGACTCTCCTCTCTGTGGTCTGCAGGTGCACAGCATTAACCCCGCCCCCTTTTGGCTTCAGTCTGACCAATCACAACACTGTGTGTGTGTGTGTGTGTGTGTCCTGGTCCAGATGTTGGAGGACAGAGGTGGACTGAGCTCTGCAGCATGTTAGTGATCAGCATGTTGATGAGACTCTTCTCCTCCTGGTCCTTCAGCTGTTTAGACTTTACATTTCTAAACTCTTCCAGTCTGAACCTTCTTCACTCTCAATGACTTCAACATCACACTTTGTCCTCTAATCTCACTTCTTTCTCTCTTTATTCAGGTTGAATTACTGCAGTTTGTCAGAGATCAGCTGTTCTTCTGTGGCCTCAGCTCTGAAGTCCAACCCCTCCCTCCTGAAACATCTGAAACATCTGGACCTGGGTGGGAACCAGCTGCAGGATTCAGGAGTTGAGCAGCTGTGTGGTTTTCTGGAGAGTCCACTCTGTAGTCTGGAGACTCTGAGGTCAGTTGACTGTCTGTTACTGTTGTAGAAGGAGGAATGTTAGTGATGTGAGACTCTGGTCCTGCAGTGAGAGATGGACTGAGCTCAGCAGGTTCTTACTGATGTGTGTGGACATGAGGAGGAGTGTGAAGGTTGTGCTGACATGAGGATGATGAGTGTGATGATGAAGAGCCACAACAACAGAGCAGCTCATTGATCAGGACTCAGTAATGAGGAGCTGCTCATTTCTCCATCAACACATCTGATTGGTTCTCCTCATTCATTCTCATGCTTTCTCTCTTTATTCAGGATGTTTAACTGCAGTTTGTCAAAGATCAGCTGTTCTTCTCTGGCCTCAGCTCTGAAGTCCAACCCCTCCCACCTGAAATTGCTCAACCTGCGTTACAACAACCTTCAGGATCCAGATGTGGAGCAGCTGGTTGGTCTTCAGAAGAGTCCACACTGCAGCCTACAGACTCTCTGGTCAGTAGATGTTGGAGTGAGTCCCTGCTGCTTCCAGCAGGTTTCTACTAAACACAGTTAGTGTGAGAACAAAGATCCAGTGTTGGACGTCTCAGTGAGGCTGTGAGAGGACAACGCTGAGCAGCTTCAGGATTGGACAGCAGAGGACACAGTCAGCCAATCAGAGGAGCCACAGGCTGGTTGTGTTGGTCTGACAGTGGTGGTCCTTCATGAGCTCTGAGCTGCTGCTGTGGACAGGACTGAAGTCCTGGCTGCTCCTCAGAGACTGTCCTCATGTCCTCTGACCTCTGACCTCTCTTCTCTTCTCTTTGCAGGTGGGGGTAGAGCAGAGAGGATGCTGTGTGTCCTGAAGGTCCACTGAGGACAGCAGAGAGGACGCTGTGTGTCCTGAAGGTCCACTGAGGACAGCAGAGAGGACGCTGTGTGTCCTGAAGGTCCACTGAGGACAGCAGAGCTTCATCCAGCAGTGAGCGACACAGGAACCACCAGAAGATCTGCTGAGTGTCAGTGGTGCAGTGTGAAGAGCTGAGAGAGTCCAGCATCGAACCAGGGTTCCTCCTCCTCCTCCTCCTCCTGCTCCTCCTCTTCCTCCTGCTCTTCCTCCTCCTCCTATTCATGTGTTGGTTCATTGGAAGCTGTAGAGATGTTTTGTTGTTTGTCTAAATTCTTTGTTGAGGTTTGAATCCCGTTCCTTCATGTTGGACCTTAACAAGTGTCCTTCAGAGGACAATGAGACTCTGGAACCTTCAAAGAGGGACCTGGTGTGTGTGGGAGTTTTCCAGCTTGTGTAAAGTGGAGCAGGAGCTGGTCAACACTCCATCAAGCTGTTCTCCACCTTCACCTCCATCACCTGAGGACGTGTCCACAGCACAGAGAGTGGACAGAGCATGGACAGAGACCGTTGGTGTTCCAGTCACGTCTCATTGTGTCTTGAAAGTGAAATGAATCCTCGCTGTGTGTTGGTCACACTGAGTGATCTGCACCGTCACACAGCGGTCAACAGGGGGCAGCAGCAGCTCAACAAAACACACTGAGCCTCTGAGCCTGGAGCAGCTTGAAGTGTTGGTCCTCCTCTTGGTGACCTGCCGTCAGTCTCTGTCTCAATATGTCTCATATTCAGTGGCGTACACACTTTTTTTTATCAGCCTGTACAGCATTACATGTATTGGGTGTAATTTAAGTATGTAATTGTGAAAAAAGCTGCAGTGAGTCCATTTGAAAACTGACCCAGAGGAACCTGGGGTCATGTAGAACAAGAATGTGGTGCAGTTTATTGAAAACAATTACATTTTTTAGGGAGTTTTTAAAAATCTGCCTTGACAGCAATATTTCAATTCAGTGTGATTTTGGTGTGATTGTAAAAAAAGCTGCAGTGAGTCCATTTGAAAACTGACATGGAGGAACCTGGGTCATGTAGGAATTGAAAGGACAGGATCATGGTGCAGTTTGCTGAAAACTAATTGATTTGAGTTTTTAGGAAATGTTCTGCCTGTACAGTAATATACAGTAATATAACGTACTGCGTGATTTAAGTGTGTAATATTTGTGTGTGAATATATATATATATGTGTGTGTGTGTGTGTGTGTGTGTGTGTGTGTGTGTGTGTGTGTGTGTGTGTGTATATATATATATATACACACAGTACAAACACTTGTGTATAAGTACATGTGTCCACGTTGTAACAGGGCATGAATTTCACTGTGGGATTGCAGGTTTTTTCTTCTTCTTTTTTAAAAATAAACAAGTCTTAAACACTGCTTCCATGGTGGGGTGACGGACTGGACTGGAGGGAAAGAGAGGGAGGGAGGGAGGGAGGGCAAGTGAATTACTGCAAAAATACACAAACACTGAGGGTTTCATCTCAGGTCATAAAGTATTTGCTGGTTGTGATTGTGAGGAGAGCGTTGGTCAGCCTGGAGCACAGCAACAGAGTTCAGAGTTACGTGATGCACCTGAACGCATCATCCATGTATCTTCGGCATGAAGCTCGTTTACTGTTAGGTGAAAAACCTGCTAGAATGATAGAAAAGAGACAACCCCAGTATGGAGAGCAATAATAGTCACAACTAGAAAATTCCCGCGGAAATTTTATTGTGAAAATGAAAAAGAAGTCCCCTGGAGGGAGAACCGTGTCTCTCTGAGACAAAAGTGTCCCCTCGTGAGAAGCACAAGGCCTGTAGCTACATTTTGATGTATAATATGTTGAGAAAGACGAAAAAATGTGGCCGTGGCGACGAGATAAAAAGCTTTTTTTTTTGTAAAACGGCAGTTTCTCTCCCTCGAGCCGAAATCTCCCCCTCTAACTTTTCCACATACACACCCATACAAAACTGGAAAAAGGAGGGAAAAATTGATGACATTTGAAGGCACACAGTTTAAAATTGGTGAAACTAGTGAATGTGTGAATAAGTGAATAGAGGACAAGTGCGGCAACGTTTTAAGAGCAAGTTGGAGTCTGTAGCTGAAAATTTGGCGACATGATGTGGCGGGGAAAAAGTGTGATTTTTTTTCTGTTTTTTCTCGGCTCCCATGTAAAGCGGATGGGAAATTCTTCGCCGTTTTTTACGTGTTGTTCGGAAACCGTTTGCGATATCCATAATCTAAATGGATGCACAGGATTCCCGATAATTGCGCACGTTTTGATATATCACTGTGTACGTCCTCCAAACGGTTTGGGACTAGTAGGCCGTCAAACTTTGTGCGGCAGAGGAAGAATAATATTACTAGAAAATTCCCGCGGAAATTTTATTGTGCCTGCCACCTGCCGCCCCCTGCTGCCGAGCGAGGCCGTGGTGGGGTCAATAATACGTGGAAACCATGTCATTAGGTAGTGATTCTCGATCGCAGCGCCACCACGAGGCCACCCTCCAAATTTCAGCTCATTTGAACCAACTTGTTAGCATGCGATGCTAACAGCTAAAAGCGATTTAGGTACGTGGAAACCATGTCATTAGCTAGTGATTCTCGATCGCAGCGCCACCACGAGGCCACCTTCCAAATTTCAGCTCATTTGAACAAAGTTTGTAGCATGCGATGCGAACACCAGCAATTTAAGTACGTGGAAACCATGTCATTAGCTAGTGATTCTCGATCGCAGCGCCCCCACGAGTCCACCCTCCAAATTTCAGCTCATTTGAACAAACTTGTGAGAATGAGATGCTAACACCTGCGATTTGCCTGAAAAGCGCAGAGGATACCTCCCAGGTGTGGCTGACCTAGAATCTGGAGTTTATGACATTCTGAGATGCTAAGCTAATCAGCTTAGCACGGCAGCTAATTAGCTAGTGTGCCGTGATCGCAGCGCCCCCATGAGGCCACCCTCTAAATTTCAGCTCAATTGAACAAACTTTGTAGCATGCTAATTGGCATGCTAACAAGTGTTGATGCTGAGTCATTGCCGTCAGCATTAAAATGCATTGAAAAGTATGGTGCCTAAGCTACTGTGTGTGTGTGAGCACTGTGTGGTCAGCCATCATGTTACTGGTCCAGCCAATCAGAGGAGCCGTGTGTGTTGCCAGGCAGATTGGGAGCAGCTTGTGTGATGTCATGGAGCCGGCTCCTGATTGACAGGCTGCAGGTGGCAGAGACTATGAGACCTTATCTGAGGGAAGAAGGTGTTTAAGCACAAACGCAGGTCCCGAACAACTGCTTATAGTTGGAGAAACGTGACACTTGGGTGAAAAATTCCTTCACCGTGGGCGTCGGGAGAAGTTGAAGGACGTGCGGTGTGGTTTTCGTGTCCTCACGAGGTTCTGTCTCCCCGTGAGGACTTGAAACAAATGACTTGAAACACTTGAAACTTGAAACAACACTTGAAACACCATCACCAGGTGAAAACAGGAAGTTATAAGATTACTACACCATCACCGGGTGAAAACAGGAAGTTATAATATTACTACACCATCACCAGGTGAAAACAGGAAGTAATCAGATTACTACACCATCACCAGGTGAAAACAGGAAGTAGTCAGATTACTACACCATCACCAGGTGAAAACAGGACGGTATAAGATTACTACACCATCACCAGGTGAAAACAGGAAGTTATAAGATAACTACACCATCACCAGGTGAAAACAGGAAGTTATAAGATTACTACACCATCACCAGATGAAAACCGGAAGTTATAAGATTACTACACCATCACCAGGTGAAAACAGTAAGTTATAAGATTACTGCACCATCACCAGGTGAAAATAGGAAGTAGTCAGATTACTACACCATCACCAGGTGAAAACAGGAAATTATAATATTACTACACCATCACCAGGTGAAAACAGGAAGTTATAATATTACTACACCATCACCAGTTGAAAACAGGAAGCAATCAGATTACTACACCATCACCAGATGAAAACAGGACGTTATAAGATTACTACACCCTCACCAGGTGAAAACAGGAAGTTATAAGATTACTACACCATCACCAGGTGAAAACAGGAAGTTATTCGATTACTGCACCCTCACCAGGTGAAAACAGGAAGCTATAATATTACTACACCATCACCAGGTGAAAACAGGAAGTAATCAGATTACTACACCATCACCAGATGAAAACAGGACGTTATAAGATTACTACACCCTCACCAGGTGAAAAAGGGAAGTTATAAGATTACTACACCATCACCAGGTGAAAACAGGAAGTAGTCAGATTACTACACCATCACCAGGTGAAAACAGGACAGAGAGAAATAGCAATGTGCTTTGTGTCAAAATTTGATTGATTACCCCCCGCCCCCCTGCCCCCCTGCCCCCCCCGCCCCCCGCCCCCCCTGCCCCCCCGCCCCCCTGCCCCCCGCCCCCCGCCCCCCCTGCCCCCCGCCCCCCCTGCCCCCGCCCCCCGCCCCCCCCCCCTGCCCCCCGCCCCCCCCGCCCCCCGCCCCCCCAGCCCCCCGCCCCCGCCCCGCCCCGCCCCCCTTTCTGAGGGGGGAGGAGGTCATAAAGGTCGTACAGGTGCTATATGTCAGATTGATTGATAGCCTACAACAGGTGTCTGCAACAGATGTCTGCACCAGGTGTCCTTGTTGTTGTTATTCTGAAGAAACATTAGTTTACGGTCGTGGGAAGATGAGGGTTTAAACAGAACTAAGGTTATAACGTTCATTCCTGAAGGTTTTATTAGTTAAAGGCTGTGTTAGGGGGTTAATTTAAATGTTTAATACGAGGGATAGGGGTTTAATGTTAAATTTTCGACAGACATAGTCTTTGAGCATTCTGTCTGTCTGTCTATCTTTGTGCAAAGTGGCTGAAGACTCGTCACCCTCCTCCTCCTCCTCCTCCTCCTCCTTCGTTTACGACCGTTTACGACCATTACTGCAGACGGGCAGGCCCAGAGTTTAGGAAGTTGGTTTGTTTACATCAGCAACACCAAAATCCTGTTTACATTTTTAGACTTAGGATTTTTAGATAAAGTGCTTTTCTCACGCAGAAAAGGTTAGTTAATCCCTGTAACTGGTAAAGTTAACATGGCAGAGAAACGGTCTATGAAACAACTATATTACGATGTCGCAAATCCCGGCAGCTACGGGGGTGTTGATAGACTCCATAGAGCCGTTCAAAACAAGATGGGTAGAAAAGTGAAGTTAGGAGATGTGAAAGAATTTTTAGCAGGTCAAGACGCCTATACTCTGCATAAACCGGCCAGGACACATTTTGCTAGGAATAGAGTTATAGTGATGAGACCTCTCAGACAATTTCAGGCAGATCTTTGCGATATGAGGGAATTGTCCGGGGAAAACGATGGCTTTAATTATCTACTGACCGTCATAGATGTGTTTTCAAAAAAGGCCTACGTTCGTGTTTTAAAGAAGAAGTCCGGCAGCGAGGTCACGCAGGCTTTTGCGTCAGTCTTTAGCGAAAGCCAAATACCTGAAAAACTACAGACGGATGCCGGAAAGGAATTTTATAATAATACATTTAAGACTCTGATGAAGAAACACGGTATCATACACTTCTCCACGGCCAGCGATCTAAAGGCCTCTGTGGTCGAAAGATTCAACCGTACGCTGAAAACGAGGATGTGGAGATATTTCACGGCTCACAACACCAGACGTTACGTCGGAGTATTGCAAGACTTGGTTAGAAGTTACAACAACACTTTTCACCGAAGCATCAAGATGACCCCTATGGACGTGTCGTCTGAAAACACACGTCAGGTTTTTCGCAACTTGTACGGCGAACCGACGACACGCAAACAGCGGAAAAGAAAGTTTAAATTTAAGGAGGACGACCTCGTTAGAATATCTAAAGTGAGAGGAGTATTTGATAAAAAATACGAGCAGAGTTTTCTGAGCAGACCGCTGAACGGATACTTTACAGAAATGAGCAGGCGTGCTGGAGAGTTTTAAAGGTTACTTTGAAGAATTTAAATTTAACTCTTAAACTCAGTTTCCTAAGTGAACATACGCGGGCTTTTAATGTAAGGTTTAGTTTAAATGTTCAATTCACGGGTAGTAGTAGTAGTAGTAGTAGGAGGAGGGGTTTTTAACTGTTTAATTCTCTGAATACAGGATTTAATGTTAGATTTCATTCTAACAACAATGACAGCTTACAGCCTCGACTTAGGATTTAGAAGAAATTAAATAAAATACTTCTCACTCACACATAAGGCTAGTTAAAGCTCGTAACTGTTGAAGATAACATAGCTGAGAAACGTTTTAATGTTTAATGTTTAATTCACTGGATACAGGGCCTTAAGCAGACGTCTATGCCGACCATAGAACGGTTATTTTGAAGAACTTAACAGGTACGTTACAACTTCCTAAATTAGTTTATAAGGCTCTGAAGACAATTTCAAAGAGTTTTTTGTTTTGTTTTGTTTTGTTTTTACTGTCCAAAGGTTACTTTAAAGAGTTTAAATTTAACTCTTAAATACTACTTTCTAACTGAACAGATGTGGACATTTAATGTAAGGTCTAATTTAAATGTTTAATAGCTGTATTAAGGATGGTTTCAAATGTTTCATAGCTGTATTAGGCGATGTTTTTAAACAGTCTATTGTTTAATTCTCTGTATACATGGTCTTAAACACTTCACAACACCAGGCATTACCTCGAAGTTTTGCAAGGCTTGGTTAGAAGTTACAACAACAACATTTTCACCGAGGCATAAAGATGACCCTCACGGAGGTGACGCTGAAAAACACGCCAACTTTTTCGGAATCTGTATGGTGTACCGACAGCTCGCAATGGTCGGAAAAGAAAGTTTATATTTAAGGAGGGCAACCTCGCCAGAATATCCAGGGTGAGAGGAACATTAGATAAAGAAATCCGAGCAGAGTTTTACGGACGAAGTATTTACCATGTCAGAATGCGTCGCTCCGTACTCCCGCCGTATACAATGTCAAAGATTATGACAGAGAACTTAGCGACGGTTCGTTCTACGAGGCAGAGCTACAAAAAAGTGGAACTGACTGAAGACAAGCCGTACAGACAGACAGAGGCCTGAGCATTCCCACGTATGCAGAGCAGATTGGTCACCAGGGGTTTATGTCACCCTGTCCCTGGTTAAACAACACTCGCTCAAGTGGAGCTGGCCCAGGCCACTGAGCTGCAGGGGGGTTGTGGTTCGCGGATATGTGTCAATTAGTCTACCCCTCCCCAAACATGGTACACTCTATTGAAGGAGTGAACTTCTCTACAAGAAACACAGTATCACACATTTCTCCACAGCCACCAATCTAAAGGCCTCCGTGTTTGAAGGATTTAACCGTACACTGAAAACAACATTGTGGAGATATTTCACTGCTTACAACACCCGACGTTACTCGGATCTGAATCTGTAGAAAGACTCCGTACAGATAGACAGAGGCCGAAGCATTCCAGCGTCGGCCCCACAGTGTGTCCACACACATCTACAGCCACCTGGAGCTCCCAACAATTTTACTTTTCATCTGGGTTTTGGGATGACTTGCGCTGAGCACACTGATCTGGTAAGTAAACATTGTACTCTGTTGTAAACCATTACGTTGTCTGATTGAGACAGGGCTTGTAACTTTTATCACATTCTGAATGTGACAGTGTACAATTTAAAAAAGCAGTTTTTATTAATGTTTTTTTTTTTTTTTGATACTTGAAAATATATTAGGTAGCTGCAGCCCTAATTACATGCAATGCTACAACAACCTGGCGTGCTGATGGTTGGTTACATGTGCGTCTGTATTTTGAACTTGTTGCTTTAACTTTATGTTCTATTTCACTGTCCCTATTTCAGGCTGAAGCAGACGGGTCAGTTGTCCTCACACGCCCACGTCACAACAATTAAAGTTTTCACTTAACGCCTCATAAACTGAACGAAGAATCCTTCTATTGTGAGTATTTATTTAATAGGTGGGGAGAAACCGGTAGTGTTGCAATGTCATTCAATAGACACTTTTTTTTTTTTTTTTTTTTTTTTCCAAAGCAATGTACATCTGAAAGTTTATTCAACACAGGCAGGGGTCACATTAGGAGAAACATAAGCTCAGTCAGATCCACCAGGCCAGTCTGAGTCCAGTTAGACGAAGGTGACAACAGGCAGCACAGACGGACATTGATGTCACGATAGTTGGATTACGATGAAACCGATATTAAATGGATCAAGTTTGTTAATTCTAATTTAGGATTGTTTAAAATAAAATGTTAGTAGTAGTAGTTTGAGACGATTGAAGATATTTTGTTCACAGCACGTTTAAATATGTAACTTTTAATTTCATTGCACATTTCACTTTGACTATTAGTCACATAATTCAAAAGTAATTCTCTGAACGTTTTTGTTTGTGAATGTTAGAATGATTCATTGTGCATTTTATTTTGTGAATGAAAAATAAATTCATCATTTTTAACTTGTGACAGAAAAATAAGTATCATAGGTTTGTGACTTCAGACTTTATCTTTTAACTTGTGACAGAAAATAAGTAATCATAGGTTTGTGACTTCAGACTTTTTAAGTCATCTATAATGTAATAAGTAATTCTAAAACAATTAATTGTACATTTAGAAAGAACTATAATCTAACTGAAACAAGTTGTAATTTAATATGCTTTGACCCATGAAATGTAGTGAAACTCGTTCCTAATCAAGTACTCAACACATTGACGTTAGGTTTAACTGGTTTTTTTTTTTTTTTTTTTGTTTTTTTTTTGTTTTTTGTTTTTTTTTTTTGCTTACATCTTTTCAGGTCCAGCAACACATTTTCTGCTGAAAAGAGAAGCTACTTGCTTAATCATTGCTGCTTGAAACATGGAAGCCACACTGGAACCCCGGCTCCCAAGTCTTCATAAAGAGTATCTCTGCACATTAATTTCATTCACTAGCCTATATTTAATCAGGAGAAACACTTTGAGATTAATAATCTCTTTTACAAGTGTGTCCTGGTTGTACCTGGTAGGTACATAAAATTAATTACAGTGTCAGTAATACTAAAATGTTCTTTAAAACAAATAAATAGCAATAGACAAATACATGAAACACAATAAAAGTACAGACACAGAGAGCAGATGAAAGATAAAAAAATATAAAGAAAAAATTCTAAAAACCATCAAATAGTTTAAATCAAGTTAGGTAAGACAAGAACACGGTGACCATTTGTTCGTTTGGTTGTTTGTTTGTTTGTTTGTTTCCAGCCGCTGTAAAAGGCCCTAAACGCCCCCCAGTGAGAGCAGCTCTGTGAGTTTAAGAACGGTCTGTAAAGTATTCCACGAATATAGAGCAGATCACATGAAGGCTTTATGCCCCAGTTCCGTATGGACGGCTGGAGTTGTAAGTAAAATGAAGTCTTTGGACTTATAATGCACTCAAAGTACACATATCAACATGGCATGCTCAAATGAATGACGGCAAAATTTGTGAAACTGTATTTCACAGTCAGTTGTGCAACTTCGTGGCTCTTTGCACAGAAGCAGATTATTTTACCCGTCTGCAAAGACATTTTAAACTGAGACAAACACATACCACAAAATGATTTAGACATTTTAGTAATAATAAGAGATGACCAGAGCTGAGATATTACCTGAATCACTGGGGAGCCGTTTTTGCAACAAATCTGTTCATTTACATCGACAATCTGGACGTGATTTTTCCATCAACCAAAGCAAGTTGTTTTCACAGTGTGGCCTTTATAGAAGTAAAGGATTCTAACACTTTGACCACCACTGTAACGTGGTCCCAAAGTACCCGGTCAAAATACTCAGTCAAATGAAAGGACTTCAGAGCAGTCTCACAGATCTCACTCACAAATGATCATAATCTGTAGGAATAGAAATATTATAGTATCATGGTAAATTAGTCTCAAGTTTCGTGGTGTGTTAAACAGAGTGTTTTCAAATAAGTTTTCATGTCAATTTCATCCATTGAGTGATCGTTCATAGTTTTGGGGACTCTGTTACTGTTAAATAACGTGTTTTTTAACTGAACTGTTATGTTAAGTCGGCTTCAATATGATGAATGACTAAAACTAAAGATAAGCCTTCAGTTACTTTGAGTACTGCAAACTCAAACAAGTTACCATAATCTAAATTCTTTAATTTACTTTGACTACTGCAAACTTGAAATAAACAAGTTAACATAATCTAAAAGTTTCTAAATTTGTTTCAATACTGTGAACTCACAAGAAGTAATTTAATTCAACTGACCCGGTCTAAGTTCACATTACGTAGTTCTTGTAAGTTACTGATTCTCATTCAGTCTTTAAGTATCACACCACCCGCGGCTTCAAGTCACACTGAGAGGGTGTCATTTGAATGCTAAAGTGTGTCACACGTGAATCTTGCAAGTGACAGAGAAAAGATTCACTTTTTGCAGTTCTCTTATGTCTGTGTGCATCAACACAGGTATCATTTATTTAAGTAAGGTATTGTCTCTGACAATCAGCACATACACGAATATCAGTATACAGAGGAATTAGACTATTTAAAACCCTTTGAATACCCTGCATTCAACAAAATAACCTTAATTCATAAAAACTCTCCACATAAACTAAATTAGACAGTTAGTAACACATCTGTTAAATTCTTCAAAGTAGCCATAAAACAATAAAACCATTTGGAAGACCAGCCCCACTAAAATGCACATTGAATCATTCTAACATTCACAAACAAAAACGTTCAGAGAATTACTTTTGAATTCATAGCGCATTTCACTTTGTGAATGAAAAATAAATTCATCATTTTTAACTTGTGACAGAAAAATAAGTATCATAGGTCTGTGACTTCAGACTTTATTTTTTAACTTGTGACAGAAAAATAAGTAATCATAGGCTTGTGACTTCAGACTTTATTTATTTATTTATTGTTTTAACTTGTGACAGAAAATAAGTAATCATAGGTTTGTGACTTCAGACTTTTAAAGTCATCTATAATGTAATAAATAATTCTAAAACAATTAATAACCATTGTAGGACCTGGTAAAAATAAAACAAGGTATTGTAATCCAAAATCAGATTATTGACAAAAGGTTCGGTTGCTTGAATTACTTAGGACTGCATGTAGAGAATTCACTGCTTCCTAAACCAGTGGGGCTGGTCTTCCAAATGGTTTTATTGTTTTATGGCTACTTTGAAGAATTTAACAGATGTGTTACTAACTGTCTAATTTAGTTTATGTGGAGAGTTTTTATGAATTAAGGTTATTTTGTTGAATGCAGGGTATTCAAAGGGTTTTAAATAGTCTAATTCCTCTGTATACTGATATTCGTGTATGTGCTGATTGTCAGAGACAATACCTTACTTAAATAAATGATACCTGTGTTGATGCACACAGACATAAGAGAACTGCAAAAAGTGAATCTTTTCTCTGTCACTTGCAAGATTCACGTGTGACACACTTTAGCATTCAAATGACACCCTCTCAGTGTGACTTGAAGCCGCGGGTGGTGTGATACTTAAAGACTGAATGAGAATCAGTAACTTACAAGAACTACGTAATGTGAACTTAGACCGGGTCAGTTGAATTAAATTACTTCTTGTGAGTTCACAGTATTGAAACAAATTTAGAAACTTTTAGATTATGTTAACTTGTTTATTTCAAGTTTGCAGTAGTCAAAGTAAATTAAAGAATTTAGATTATGGTAACTTGTTTGAGTTTGCAGTACTCAAAGTAACTGAAGGCTTATCTTTAGTTTTAGTCATTCATCATATTGAAGCCGACTTAACATAACAGTTCAGTTAAAAAACACGTTATTTAACAGTAACAGAGTCCCCAAAACTATGAACGATCACTCAATGGATGAAATTGACATGAAAACTTATTTGAAAACACTCTGTTTAACACACCACGAAACTTGAGACTAATTTACCATGATACTATAATATTTCTATTCCTACAGATTATGATCATTTGTGAGTGAGATCAGTGAGACTGCTCTGAAGTCCTTTCATTTGACTGAGTATTTTGACCGGGTACTTTGGGACCACGTTACAGTGGTGGTCAAAGTGTTAGAATCCTTTACTTCTATAAAGGCCACACTGTGAAAACAACTTGCTTTGGTTGATGGAAAAATCACGTCCAGATTGTCGATGTAAATGAACAGATTTGTTGCAAAAACGGCTCCCCAGTGATTCAGGTAATATCTCAGCTCTGGTCATCTCTTATTATTACTAAAATGTCTAAATCATTTTGTGGTATGTGTTTGTCTCAGTTTAAAATGTCTTTGCAGACGGGTAAAATAATCTGCTTCTGTGCAAAGAGCCACGAAGTTGCACAACTGACTGTGAAATACAGTTTCACAAATTTTGCCGTCATTCATTTGAGCATGCCATGTTGATATGTGTACTTTGAGTGCATTATAAGTCCAAAGACTTCATTTTACTTACAACTCCAGCCGTCCATACGGAACTGGGGCATAAAGCCTTCATGTGATCTGCTCTATATTCGTGGAATACTTTACAGACCGTTCTTAAACTCACAGAGCTGCTCTCACTGGGGGGCGTTTAGGGCCTTTTACAGCGGCTGGAAACAAACAAACAAACAAACAACCAAACGAACAAATGGTCACCGTGTTCTTGTCTTACCTAACTTGATTTAAACTATTTGATGGTTTTTAGAATTTTTTCTTTATATTTTTTTATCTTTCATCTGCTCTCTGTGTCTGTACTTTTATTGTGTTTCATGTATTTGTCTATTGCTATTTATTTGTTTTAAAGAACATTTTAGTATTACTGACACTGTAATTAATTTTATGTACCTACCAGGTACAACCAGGACACACTTGTAAAAGAGATTATTAATCTCAAAGTGTTTCTCCTGATTAAATATAGGCTAGTGAATGAAATGAATGTGCAGAGATACTCTTTATGAAGACTTGGGAGCCGGGGTTCCAGTGTGGCTTCCATGTTTCAAGCAGCAATGATTAAGCAAGTAGCTTCTCTTTTCAGCAGAAAATGTGTTGCTGGACCTGAAAAGATGTAAGCAAAAAAAAAAAAAAACAAAAAAAAAACAAAAAACAAAAAAAAAAAAAAAAACCAGTTAAACCTAACGTCAATGTGTTGAGTACTTGATTAGGAACGAGTTTCACTACATTTCATGGGTCAAAGCATATTAAATTACAACTTGTTTCAGTTAGATTATAGTTCTTTCTAAATGTACAATTAATTGTTTTAGAATTACTTATTACATTATAGATGACTTAAAAAGTCTGAAGTCACAAACCTATGATTACTTATTTTCTGTCACAAGTTAAAAGATAAAGTCTGAAGTCACAAACCTATGATACTTATTTTTCTGTCACAAGTTAAAAATGATGAATTTATTTTTCATTCACAAAATAAAATGCACAATGAATCATTCTAACATTCACAAACAAAAACGTTCAGAGAATTACTTTTGAATTATGTGACTAATAGTCAAAGTGAAATGTGCAATGAAATTAAAAGTTACATATTTAAACGTGCTGTGAACAAAATATCTTCAATCGTCTCAAACTACTACTACTAACATTTTATTTTAAACAATCCTAAATTAGAATTAACAAACTTGATCCATTTAATATCGGTTTCATCGTAATCCAACTATCGTGACATCAATGTCCGTCTGTGCTGCCTGTTGTCACCTTCGTCTAACTGGACTCAGACTGGCCTGGTGGATCTGACTGAGCTTATGTTTCTCCTAATGTGACCCCTGCCTGTGTTGAATAAACTTTCAGATGTACATTGCTTTGGAAAAAAAAAAAAAAAAAAAAAAAAGTGTCTATTGAATGACATTGCAACACTACCGGTTTCTCCCCACCTATTAAATAAATACTCACAATAGAAGGATTCTTCGTTCAGTTTATGAGGCGTTAAGTGAAAACTTTAATTGTTGTGACGTGGGCGTGTGAGGACAACTGACCCGTCTGCTTCAGCCTGAAATAGGGACAGTGAAATAGAACATAAAGTTAAAGCAACAAGTTCAAAATACAGACGCACATGTAACCAACCATCAGCACGCCAGGTTGTTGTAGCATTGCATGTAATTAGGGCTGCAGCTACCTAATATATTTTCAAGTATCAAAAAAAAAAAAAAACATTAATAAAAACTGCTTTTTTAAATTGTACACTGTCACATTCAGAATGTGATAAAAGTTACAAGCCCTGTCTCAATCAGACAACGTAATGGTTTACAACAGAGTACAATGTTTACTTACCAGATCAGTGTGCTCAGCGCAAGTCATCCCAAAACCCAGATGAAAAGTAAAATTGTTGGGAGCTCCAGGTGGCTGTAGATGTGTGTGGACACACTGTGGGGCCGACGCTGGAATGCTTCGGCCTCTGTCTATCTGTACGGAGTCTTTCTACAGATTCAGATCCGAGTAACGTCGGGTGTTGTAAGCAGTGAAATATCTCCACAATGTTGTTTTCAGTGTACGGTTAAATCCTTCAAACACGGAGGCCTTTAGATTGGTGGCTGTGGAGAAATGTGTGATACTGTGTTTCTTGTAGAGAAGTTCACTCCTTCAATAGAGTGTACCATGTTTGGGGAGGGGTAGACTAATTGACACATATCCGCGAACCACAACCCCCCTGCAGCTCAGTGGCCTGGGCCAGCTCCACTTGAGCGAGTGTTGTTTAACCAGGGACAGGGTGACATAAACCCCTGGTGACCAATCTGCTCTGCATACGTGGGAATGCTCAGGCCTCTGTCTGTCTGTACGGCTTGTCTTCAGTCAGTTCCACTTTTTTGTAGCTCTGCCTCGTAGAACGAACCGTCGCTAAGTTCTCTGTCATAATCTTTGACATTGTATACGGCGGGAGTACGGAGCGACGCATTCTGACATGGTAAATACTTCGTCCGTAAAACTCTGCTCGGATTTCTTTATCTAATGTTCCTCTCACCCTGGATATTCTGGCGAGGTTGCCCTCCTTAAATATAAACTTTCTTTTCCGACCATTGCGAGCTGTCGGTACACCATACAGATTCCGAAAAAGTTGGCGTGTTTTTCAGCGTCACCTCCGTGAGGGTCATCTTTATGCCTCGGTGAAAATGTTGTTGTTGTAACTTCTAACCAAGCCTTGCAAAACTTCGAGGTAATGCCTGGTGTTGTGAAGTGTTTAAGACCATGTATACAGAGAATTAAACAATAGACTGTTTAAAAACATCGCCTAATACAGCTATGAAACATTTGAAACCATCCTTAATACAGCTATTAAACATTTAAATTAGACCTTACATTAAATGTCCACATCTGTTCAGTTAGAAAGTAGTATTTAAGAGTTAAATTTAAACTCTTTAAAGTAACCTTTGGACAGTAAAAACAAAACAAAACAAAACAAAAAACTCTTTGAAATTGTCTTCAGAGCCTTATAAACTAATTTAGGAAGTTGTAACGTACCTGTTAAGTTCTTCAAAATAACCGTTCTATGGTCGGCATAGACGTCTGCTTAAGGCCCTGTATCCAGTGAATTAAACATTAAACATTAAAACGTTTCTCAGCTATGTTATCTTCAACAGTTACGAGCTTTAACTAGCCTTATGTGTGAGTGAGAAGTATTTTATTTAATTTCTTCTAAATCCTAAGTCGAGGCTGTAAGCTGTCATTGTTGTTAGAATGAAATCTAACATTAAATCCTGTATTCAGAGAATTAAACAGTTAAAAACCCCTCCTCCTACTACTACTACTACTACTACCCGTGAATTGAACATTTAAACTAAACCTTACATTAAAAGCCCGCGTATGTTCACTTAGGAAACTGAGTTTAAGAGTTAAATTTAAATTCTTCAAAGTAACCTTTAAAACTCTCCAGCACGCCTGCTCATTTCTGTAAAGTATCCGTTCAGCGGTCTGCTCAGAAAACTCTGCTCGTATTTTTTATCAAATACTCCTCTCACTTTAGATATTCTAACGAGGTCGTCCTCCTTAAATTTAAACTTTCTTTTCCGCTGTTTGCGTGTCGTCGGTTCGCCGTACAAGTTGCGAAAAACCTGACGTGTGTTTTCAGACGACACGTCCATAGGGGTCATCTTGATGCTTCGGTGAAAAGTGTTGTTGTAACTTCTAACCAAGTCTTGCAATACTCCGACGTAACGTCTGGTGTTGTGAGCCGTGAAATATCTCCACATCCTCGTTTTCAGCGTACGGTTGAATCTTTCGACCACAGAGGCCTTTAGATCGCTGGCCGTGGAGAAGTGTATGATACCGTGTTTCTTCATCAGAGTCTTAAATGTATTATTATAAAATTCCTTTCCGGCATCCGTCTGTAGTTTTTCAGGTATTTGGCTTTCGCTAAAGACTGACGCAAAAGCCTGCGTGACCTCGCTGCCGGACTTCTTCTTTAAAACACGAACGTAGGCCTTTTTTGAAAACACATCTATGACGGTCAGTAGATAATTAAAGCCATCGTTTTCCCCGGACAATTCCCTCATATCGCAAAGATCTGCCTGAAATTGTCTGAGAGGTCTCATCACTATAACTCTATTCCTAGCAAAATGTGTCCTGGCCGGTTTATGCAGAGTATAGGCGTCTTGACCTGCTAAAAATTCTTTCACATCTCCTAACTTCACTTTTCTACCCATCTTGTTTTGAACGGCTCTATGGAGTCTATCAACACCCCCGTAGCTGCCGGGATTTGCGACATCGTAATATAGTTGTTTCATAGACCGTTTCTCTGCCATGTTAACTTTACCAGTTACAGGGATTAACTAACCTTTTCTGCGTGAGAAAAGCACTTTATCTAAAAATCCTAAGTCTAAAAATGTAAACAGGATTTTGGTGTTGCTGATGTAAACAAACCAACTTCCTAAACTCTGGGCCTGCCCGTCTGCAGTAATGGTCGTAAACGGTCGTAAACGAAGGAGGAGGAGGAGGAGGAGGAGGAGGGTGACGAGTCTTCAGCCACTTTGCACAAAGATAGACAGACAGACAGAATGCTCAAAGACTATGTCTGTCGAAAATTTAACATTAAACCCCTATCCCTCGTATTAAACATTTAAATTAACCCCCTAACACAGCCTTTAACTAATAAAACCTTCAGGAATGAACGTTATAACCTTAGTTCTGTTTAAACCCTCATCTTCCCACGACCGTAAACTAATGTTTCTTCAGAATAACAACAACAAGGACACCTGGTGCAGACATCTGTTGCAGACACCTGTTGTAGGCTATCAATCAATCTGACATATAGCACCTGTACGACCTTTATGACCTCCTCCCCCCTCAGAAAGGGGGGCGGGGCGGGGCGGGGGCGGGGGGCTGGGGGGCTGGGGGGCGGGGGGGCGGGGGGCAGGGGGGGGGGGCGGGGGGCAGGGGGGCGGGGGGCGGGGGGGGCAGGGGGGCGGGGGGCAGGGGGGCGGGGGGCGGGGGGGGGCAGGGGGGCGGGGGGCAGGGGGGCGGGGGGCGGGGGGTAATCAATCAAATTTTGACACAAAGCACATTGCTATTTCTCTCTCAGGACGGTATAAGATTACTACACCATCACCAGGTGAAAACAGGAAGTTATAAGATTACTACACCATCACCAGGTGAAAACAGGAAGTTATAAGATTACTACACCATCACCAGGTGAAAACAGGAAGTTATAAGATTACTACACCATCACCAGGTGAATACAGGACGTAATAAGATTACTACACCATCACCAGCTGAATAGAGGAAGTAGTCAGATTACTACACCATCACCAGGTGAAAACAGGACGGTATAACATTACTACACCATCACCAGGTGAAAACAGGACGGTATAAGATTACTACACCATCACCAGGTGAAAACAGGAAGTTATAAGATTACTACACCATCACCAGATGAAAACAGGAAGTTATAAGATTACTACACCATCACCAGGTGAAAACAGGAAGTTATAAGATTACTACACCATCACCAGGTGAAAACAGGAGGTTATAAGATTACTACACCATCACCAGGTGAAAACAGGACGTAATAAGATTACTACACCATCACCAGGTGAAAACAGGAAGTTATAAGATTACTACACCATCACCAGGTGAAAACAGGAAGTTATAAAATTATTACACCATCACCAGATGAAAACAGGACGTTATAAGATTACTACACCCTCAACAGGTGAAAACAGGAAGTTATAAGATTACTACACCATCACCAGGTGAAAAAAGGAAGTTATAAGATTACTGCACCCTCACCAGGTGAAAACAGGAAGTTATAATATTACTACACCATCACCAGGTGAAAACAGGAAGTTATAAGATTACTACACCATCACTAGATGACAACAGGAAGTTATAAGATTACTACACCATCACCATGTGAAAACAGGAAGTTATAAGATTACTACACCATCACCAGGTGAAAACAGGAAGTTATAAGATTACTACACCATCACCAGGTGAAGACAGGACATTATAAGATTACTACACCATCACCAGGTGAAAACAGGAAGTTATAAGATTACTACACCATCAATAGGTGAAAACAGGAAGTTATAAGATTACTACACCCTCACCAGGTGAAAACAGGAAGTAGTCAGATTACTACACCATCACCAGGTGAATACAGGACGTAATAAGATTACTACACCACCACCAGGTGAATAGAGGAAGTAGTCAGATTACTACACCATCACCAGGTGAAAATAGGACGGTATAAGATTACTACACCATCACCAGGTGAAAACAGGAAAGTATAAGATTACTACACCATCACCAGGTGAAAACAGGAAGTTATAAGATTACTACACCATCACCAGATGAAAACAGGAAGTAGTGAGATTACTACACCATCACCAGGCGAGAACAGGATGGTATAAGATTACTACACCATCACCAGGTGAAAACAGGACGTTATAAGATTACTACACCATCACCAGGTGAAAACAGGAAGTTATTAGATTACTACACCATCACCAGGTGAAAACAGGACATTATAAGATTACTACACCATCACCAGATGAAAACAGGACGTTATAAGATTACTACACCATCACTAGGTGAAAACAGGAAGTAATAAGATAACTACACCATCACCATGTGAAAACAGGAAGTTATACGATTACTACACCATCACCAGGTGAAAACAGGAAGTTATAAGATTACTACACCATCACCAGGTGAAAACAGGAAGTTATAAGATTACTACACCATCACCAGGTGAAGAAAGGACATTATAAGATTACTACACCATCACCAGCTGAAAACAGGAAGTTATAAGATTACTACACCGTCACCAGGTGAAAACAGGAAGTAGTCAGATTACTACACCATCACCAGGTGAATACAGGACGTAATAAGATTACTACACCATCACCAGGTGAATAGAGGAAGTTATAAGATTACTACACCATCACCAGGTGAAGAAAGGACATTATAAGATTACTACACCATCACCAGGTGAAGAAAGGACATTATAAGATTACTACGCCATCACCAGGTGAAAACAGGAAGTTATAAGATTACTACACCATCATTAGATGACAACAGGAAGTTATAAGATTACTACACCATCACCAGGTGAAGAAAGGACATTATAAGATTACTACACAATCACCAGGTGAAGAAAGGACATTATAAGATTACTACACCATCACCAGGTGAAAACAGGAAGTTATAAGATTACTACACCATCACTAGATGACAACAGGAAGTTATAAGATTACTACACCATCACCAGGTGAAAACAGGACGTTATAAGATTACTACACCATCACCAGGTAAAAACAGGAAGTAGTCAGATTACTACACCATCACCAGGTGAATACAGGACGTAATAAGATTACTACACCACCACCAGGTGAATAGAGGAAGTAGTCAGATTACTACACCATCACCAGGTGAAAATAGGACGGTATAAGATTACTACACCATCACCAGGTGAAAACAGGAAGTTATAAGATTACTACACCATCACCAGGTGAAAACAGGAAGTTATAAGATTACTACACCATCACCAGATGAAAACAGGAAGTAGTGAGATTACTACACCATTACCAGGCGAAAACAGGACGGTATAAGATTACTACACCATCACCAGGTGAAAACAGGAAGTTATAAGATTACTACACCATCACCAGATGACAACAGGAAGTTATAAGATTACTACACCATCACCAGATGAAAACCGGAAGTTATAAGATTACTACACCATCACCAGGTGAAAACAGGACGTTATAAGATTACTACACCATCACCAGGTGAAAACAGGACGTTATAAGATTACTACACCATCACCAGATGAAAACAGGACGTTATAAGATCACTACACCATCACCAGGTGACGACAGGAAGTTATAAGATTACTACACCATCACCAGATGAAAACAGGACGTTATAAGATCACTACACCATCACCAGGTGAAGACAGGAAGTTATAAGATTACTACACCATCACCAGATGAAAACAGGACGTTATAAGATTACTACACCATCACCATGTGAAGACAGGAAGTTATAAGATTACTACACCATCACCAGATGAAAACAGGAAGTAGTGAGATTACTACACCATCACCAGGTGAAAACAGGACGGTATAAGATTACTACACCATCACCAGGCGAAAACAGGACGGTATAAGATTACTACACCATCACCAGGTGAAAAGAGGAAGTTATAAGATTACTACACCATCACTAGATGACAACAGGAAGTTGTAAGATTACTACACCATCACCAGATGAAAACCGGAAGTTATAAGATTACTACACCATCACCAGGTGAAAACAGGACGTTATAAGATTACTACACCATCACCAGGTGAAAACAGGACGTTATAAGATTACTACACCTTCACCAGATGAAAACAGGACGTTATAAGATCACTACATCATCACCAGGTGACGACAGGAAGTTATAAGATTACTACACCATCACCAGATGAAAACAGGACGTTATAAGATCACTACACCATCACCAGGTGAAGACAGGAAGTTATAAGATTACTACACCATCACCAGATGAAAACAGGACGTTATAAGATTACTACACCATCACCATGTGAAAACAGGAAGTTATAAGATTACTACACCATGACCAGGTGAAAACAGGAAGTTATAAGATTACTACACCATCACCAGATGAAAACAGGAAGTAGTGAGATTACTACACCATCACCAGGTGAAAACAGGACGGTATAAGATTACTACACCATCACCAGGTGAAAACAGGAAGTTATAAGATTACTACACCATCACTAGATGAAAACAGGAAGTTATAAGATTACTACACCATCACCAGGTGAAAACAGGACGTTATAAGATTACTACACCATCACCAGGTGAAAACAGGAAGTTATAAGATTACTACACCATCACCAGGTGAAAACAGGACGTTATAAGATTACTACACCATCACCAGATGAAAA
Source organism: Blennius ocellaris (assembly GCF_963422515.1). NCBI lineage: Eukaryota > Metazoa > Chordata > Actinopteri > Blenniiformes > Blenniidae > Blennius > Blennius ocellaris. The sequence goes on along the minus strand of NC_137671.1, from coordinate 18,146,527 downwards.
CAGGACGTTATAAGATTACTACACCATCACCAGGTGAAAACAGGAAGTAGTCAGATTACTACACCATCACCAGGTGAATACAGGACGTAATAAGATTACTACACCATCACCAGGTGAACAGAGGAAGTAGTCAGATTACTACACAATCACCAGGTGAACAGAGGAAGTAGTCAGATTACTACACAATCACCAGGTGAAAACAGGAAGTTATAAGATTACTACACCATCACCAGGTGAAAACAGGAAGTAGTCAGATTAATACACCATCACCAGGTGAATACAGGACGTAATAAGATTACTACACCACCACCAGGTGAATAGAGGAAGTAGTCAGATTACTACACCATCACCAGGTGAAAACCGGAAGTTATAAGATTACTACACCATCACCAGGTGAAAACAGGAAGTAATCAAATTACTACACCATCACCAGTTGAAAACAGGACGTTATAAGATTACTACACCATCACCAGGTGAAAACAGGACGTTATAAGATTACTACACCATCACCAGGTGAAAACAGGAAGTTATAAGATTAATACACCATCACCAGGTGAAAACAGGAAGTTATAAGATTACTACACCATCACCAGGTGAAAACAGGAAGTAGTCAGATTACTACACCATCACCAGGTGAAAACAGGAAGTTATAATATTAATACACCATCACCAGGTGAAAACAGGAAGTAATCAGATTACTACACCATCACCAGATGAAAACAGGACGTTATAAGATCACTACACCATCACCAGGTGACGACAGGAAGTTATAAGATTACTACACCATCACCAGATGAAAACAGCACGTTATAAGATCACTACACCATCACCAGGTGAAGACAGGAAGTTATAAGATTACTACACCATCACCAGATGAAAACAGGACGTTATAAGATTACTACACCATCACCATGTGAAAACAGGAAGTTATAAGATTACTACACCATCACCAGATGAAAACAGGAAGTAGTGAGATTACTACACCATCACCAGGTGAAAACAGGACGGTATAAGATTACTACACCATCACCAGGTGAAAACAGGAAGTTATAAGATTACTACACCATCACCAGATGAAAACAGGAAGTAGTGAGATTACTACACCATCACCAGGCGAAAACAGGACGGTATAAGATTACTACACCATCACCAGGTGAAAACAGGAAGTTATAAGATTACTACACCATCACCAGGTGAAAACAGGACATTATAAGATTACTACACCATCACCAGATGAAAACAGGAAGTAATCAGATTACTACACCATCACCAGATGAAAACAGGACGTTATGAGATTACTACACCCTCACCAGGTGAAAACAGGAAGTTATAAGATTACTACACCATCACCAGGTGAAAACAGGAAGTTATTCGATTACTGCACCCTCACCAGGTGAAAACAGGAAGCTATAATATTACTACACCATCACCAGGTGAAAACAGGAAGTAATCAGATTACTACACCATCACCAGATGAAAACAGGACGTTATAAGATTACTACACCCTCACCAGGTGAAAAAAGGAAGTTATAAGATTACTACACCATCACCAGGTGAAAACAGGAATTAGTCAGATTACTACACCATCACCAGGTGAAAACAGGACGGTATAAGATTACTACACCATCACCAGGTGAAAACAGGAAGTTATAAGATTACTACACCATCACCAGGTGAAAACAGGAAGTTATAAGATTACTACACCATCACCAGGTGAAAACAGGAAGTTATAAGATTACTACACCATCACCAGGTGAATACAGGACGTAATAAGATTACTACACCATCACCAGCTGAATAGAGGAAGTAGTCAGATTACTACACCATCACCAGGTGAAAACAGGACGGTATAACATTACTACACCATCACCAGGTGAAAACAGGAAGTTATAAGATTACTACACCATCACCAGGTGAAAAAAGGAAGTTATAAGATTACTGCACCCTCACCAGGTGAAAACAGGAAGTTATAATATTACTACACCATCACCAGGTGAAAACAGGAAGTTATCAGATTACTACACCATCACTAGATGACAACAGGAAGTTATAAGATTACTACACCATCACCATGTGAAAACAGGAAGTTATAAGATTACTACACCATCACCAGGTGAAAACAGGAAGTTATAAGATTACTACACCATCACCAGGTGAAGACAGGACATTATAAGATTACTACACCATCACCAGGTGAAAACAGGAAGTTATAAGATTACTACACCATCACCAGGTGAAAACAGGACGTTGTAAGATTACTACACCCTCACCAGGTGAAAACAGGAAATTATAAGATTACTACACCATCACCAGATGAAAACAGGAAGTAGTGAGATTACTACACCATCACCAGGTGAAAACAGGACGGTATAAGATTACTACACCATCACCAGGTGAAAACAGGAAGTTATAAGATTACTACACCATCACTAGATGACAACAGGAAGTTATAAGATTACTACACCATCACCAGGTGAAGACAGGACATTATAAGATTACTACACCATCACCAGGTGAAGACAGGACATTATAAGATTACTACACCATCACCAGGTGAAAACAGGAAGTTATAAGATTACTACACCATCACCAGGTGAAAACAGGAAGTAGTCAGATTACTACACCATCACCAGGTGAATACAGGACGTAACAAGATTACTACACCATCACCAGGTGAAAACAGGAAGTAGTCAGATTACTACACCATCACCAGGTGAATACAGGACGTAATAAGATTACTACACCAACACCAGCTGAATAGAGGAAGTAGTCAGATTACTACACCATCACCAGGTGAAAACAGGACGGTATAACATTACTACACCATCACCAGGTGAAAACAGGACGGTATAAGATTACTACACCATCACCAGGTGAAAACAGGAAGTTATAAGATTACTACACCATCACCAGGTGAAAACAGGAAGTTATAAGATTACTACACCATCACCAGATGAAAACCGGAAGTTATAAGATTACTACACCATCACCAGGTGAAAATAGGAAGTTATAAGATTACTGCACCATCACCAGCTGAAAATAGGAAGTAGTCAGATTACTACACCATCACCAGGTGAAAACAGGAAATTATAATATTACTACACCATCACCAGGTGAAAACAGGAAGTTATAATATTACTACACCATCACCAGTTGAAAACAGGAAGTAATCAGATTACTACACCATCACCAGATGAAAACAGGACGTTATGAGATTACTACACCCTCACCAGGTGAAAACAGGAAGTAGTCAGATTACTACACCATCACCAGGTGAATACAGGACGTAATAAGATTACTACACAACCACCAGGTGAATAGAGGAAGTAGTCAGATTACTACACCATCACCAGGTGAAAATAGGACGGTATAAGATTACTACACCATCACCAGGTGAAAACAGGAAGTTATAAGATTACTACACCATCACCAGGTGAAAACAGGAAGTTATAAGATTACTACACCTTCACCAGATGAAAACAGGAAGTAGTGAGATTACTACACCATCACCAGGCGAGAACAGGATGGTATAAGATTACTACACCATCACCAGGTGAAAACAGGAAGTTATAAGATTACTACACCATCACCAGATGAAAACCGGAAGTTATAAGATTACTACACCATCACCAGGTGAAAATAGGACGTTATAAGATTACTACACCATCACCAGGTGAAAACAGGAAGTTATTAGATTACTACACCATCACCAGGTGAAAACAGGACATTATAAGATTACTACACCATCACCAGATGAAAACAGGACGTTATAAGATTACTACACCATCACCAGGTGAAAACAGGAAGTAATAAGATAACTACACCATCACCATGTGAAAACAGGAAGTTATACGATTACTACACCATCACCAGGTGAAAACAGGAAGTTATAAGATTACTACACCATCACCAGGTGAAAACAGGAAGTTATAAGATTACTACACCATCACCAGGTGAAGAAAGGACATTATAAGATTACTACACCATCACCACCTGAAAACAGGAAGTTATAAGATTACTACACCATCACCTGGTGAAAACAGGAAGTAGTCAGATTACTACACCATCACCAGGTGAATACAGGACGTAATAAGATTACTACACCATCACCAGGTGAATAGAGGAAGTTATAAGATTACTACACCATCACCAGATGAAAACAGCACGTTATAAGATCACTACACCATCACCAGGTGAAGACAGGAAGTTATAAGATTACTACACCATCACCAGATGAAAACAGGACGTTATAAGATTACTACACCATCACCATGTGAAAACAGGAAGTTATAAGATTACTACACCATCACCAGATGAAAACAGGAAGTAGTGAGATTACTACACCATCACCAGGTGAAAACAGGACGGTATAAGATTACTACACCATCACCAGGTGAAAACAGGAAGTTATAAGATTACTACACCATCACCAGATGAAAACAGGAAGTAGTGAGATTACTACACCATCACCAGGCGAAAACAGGACGGTATAAGATTACTACACCATCACCAGGTGAAAACAGGAAGTTATAAGATTACTACACCATCACCAGGTGAAAACAGGACATTATAAGATTACTACACCATCACCAGATGAAAACAGGAAGTAATCAGATTACTACACCATCACCAGATGAAAACAGGACGTTATGAGATTACTACACCCTCACCAGGTGAAAACAGGAAGTTATAAGATTACTACACCATCACCAGGTGAAAACAGGAAGTTATTCGATTACTGCACCCTCACCAGGTGAAAACAGGAAGCTATAATATTACTACACCATCACCAGGTGAAAACAGGAAGTAATCAGATTACTACACCATCACCAGATGAAAACAGGACGTTATAAGATTACTACACCCTCACCAGGTGAAAAAAGGAAGTTATAAGATTACTACACCATCACCAGGTGAAAACAGGAATTAGTCAGATTACTACACCATCACCAGGTGAAAACAGGACGGTATAAGATTACTACACCATCACCAGGTGAAAACAGGAAGTTATAAGATTACTACACCATCACCAGGTGAAAACAGGAAGTTATAAGATTACTACACCATCACCAGGTGAAAACAGGAAGTTATAAGATTACTACACCATCACCAGGTGAATACAGGACGTAATAAGATTACTACACCATCACCAGCTGAATAGAGGAAGTAGTCAGATTACTACACCATCACCAGGTGAAAACAGGACGGTATAACATTACTACACCATCACCAGGTGAAAACAGGAAGTTATAAAATTACTACACCATCACCAGGTGAAAAAAGGAAGTTATAAGATTACTGCACCCTCACCAGGTGAAAACAGGAAGTTATAATATTACTACACCATCACCAGGTGAAAACAGGAAGTTATAAGATTACTACACCATCACTAGATGACAACAGGAAGTTATAAGATTACTACACCATCACCATGTGAAAACAGGAAGTTATAAGATTACTACACCATCACCAGGTGAAAACAGGAAGTTATAAGATTACTACACCATCACCAGGTGAAGACAGGACATTATAAGATTACTACACCATCACCAGGTGAAAACAGGAAGTTATAAGATTACTACACCATCACCAGGTGAAAACAGGACGTTCTAAGATTACTACACCCTCACCAGGTGAAAACAGGAAATTATAAGATTACTACACCATCACCAGATGAAAACAGGAAGTAGTGAGATTACTACACCATCACCAGGTGAAAACAGGACGGTATAAGATTACTACACCATCACCAGGTGAAAACAGGAAGTTATAAGATTACTACACCATCACTAGATGACAACAGGAAGTTATAAGATTACTACACCATCACCAGGTGAAGACAGGACATTATAAGATTACTACACCATCACCAGGTGAAGACAGGACATTATAAGATTACTACACCATCACCAGGTGAAAACAGGAAGTTATAAGATTACTACACCATCACCAGGTGAAAACAGGAAGTAGTCAGATTACTACACCATCACCAGGTGAATACAGGACGTAACAAGATTACTACACCATCACCAGGTGAAAACAGGAAGTAGTAAGATTACTACACCATCACCAGGTGAATACAGGACGTAATAAGATTACTACACCATCACCAGCTGAATAGAGGAAGTAGTCAGATTACTACACCATCACCAGGTGAAAACAGGACGGTATAACATTACTACACCATCACCAGGTGAAAACAGGACGGTATAAGATTACTACACCATCACCAGGTGAAAACAGGAAGTTATAAGATTACTACACCATCACCAGGTGAAAACAGGAAGTTATAAGATTACTACACCATCACCAGATGAAAACCGGAAGTTATAAGATTACTACACCATCACCGGGTGAAAATAGGAAGTTATAAGATTACTGCACCATCACCAGCTGAAAATAGGAAGTGTCAGATTACTACACCATCACCAGGTGAAAACAGGAAATTATAATATTACTACACCATCACCAGGTGAAAACAGGAAGTTATAATATTACTACACCATCACCAGTTGAAAACAGGAAGTAATCAGATTACTACACCATCACCAGATGAAAACAGGACGTTATGAGATTACTACACCCTCACCAGGTGAAAACAGGAAGTAGTCAGATTACTACACCATCACCAGGTGAATACAGGACGGTATAAGATTACTACACCATCACCAGGTGAAAACAGGAAGTTATAAGATTACTACACCATCACCAGGTGAAAACAGGAAGTAATCAGATTACTACACCATCACCAGATGAAAACAGGACGTTATGAGATTACTACACCCTCACCAGGTGAATAGAGGAAGTAGTCAGATTACTACACCATCACCAGGTGAAAATAGGACGGTATAAGATTACTACACCATCACCAGGTGAAAACAGGAAGTTATAAGATTACTACACCATCACCAGGTGAAAACAGGAAGTTATAAGATTACTACACCTTCACCAGATGAAAACAGGAAGTAGTGAGATTACTACACCATCACCAGGCGAGAACAGGATGGTATAAGATTACTACACCATCACCAGGTGAAAACAGGAAGTTATAAGATTACTACACCATCACCAGATGAAAACCGGAAGTTATAAGATTACTACACCATCACCAGGTGAAAATAGGACGTTATAAGATTACTACACCATCACCAGGTGAAAACAGGAAGTTATTAGATTACTACACCATCACCAGGTGAAAACAGGACATTATAAGATTACTACACCATCACCAGATGAAAACAGGACGTTATAAGATTACTACACCATCACCAGGTGAAAACAGGAAGTAATAAGATAACTACACCATCACCATGTGAAAACAGGAAGTTATACGATTACTACACCATCACCAGGTGAAGACAGGACATTATAAGATTACTACACCATCACCAGGTGAAAACAGGAAGTTATAAGATTACTACACCATCACCAGGTGAAAACAGGAAGTAGTCAGATTACTACACCATCACCAGGTGAATACAGGACGTAACAAGATTACTACACCATCACCAGGTGAAAACAGGAAGTAGTAAGATTACTACACCATCACCAGGTGAATACAGGACGTAATAAGATTACTACACCATCACCAGCTGAATAGAGGAAGTAGTCAGATTACTACACCATCACCAGGTGAAAACAGGACGGTATAACATTACTACACCATCACCAGGTGAAAACAGGACGGTATAAGATTACTACACCATCACCAGGTGAAAACAGGAAGTTATAAGATTACTACACCATCACCAGGTGAAAACAGGAAGTTATAAGATTACTACACCATCACCAGATGAAAACCGGAAGTTATAAGATTACTACACCATCACCGGGTGAAAATAGGAAGTTATAAGATTACTGCACCATCACCAGCTGAAAATAGGAAGTGTCAGATTACTACACCATCACCAGGTGAAAACAGGAAATTATAATATTACTACACCATCACCAGGTGAAAACAGGAAGTTATAATATTACTACACCATCACCAGTTGAAAACAGGAAGTAATCAGATTACTACACCATCACCAGATGAAAACAGGACGTTATGAGATTACTACACCCTCACCAGGTGAAAACAGGAAGTAGTCAGATTACTACACCATCACCAGGTGAATACAGGACGGTATAAGATTACTACACCATCACCAGGTGAAAACAGGAAGTTATAAGATTACTACACCATCACCAGGTGAAAACAGGAAGTAATCAGATTACTACACCATCACCAGATGAAAACAGGACGTTATGAGATTACTACACCCTCACCAGGTGAATAGAGGAAGTAGTCAGATTACTACACCATCACCAGGTGAAAATAGGACGGTATAAGATTACTACACCATCACCAGGTGAAAACAGGAAGTTATAAGATTACTACACCATCACCAGGTGAAAACAGGAAGTTATAAGATTACTACACCTTCACCAGATGAAAACAGGAAGTAGTGAGATTACTACACCATCACCAGGCGAGAACAGGATGGTATAAGATTACTACACCATCACCAGGTGAAAACAGGAAGTTATAAGATTACTACACCATCACCAGATGAAAACCGGAAGTTATAAGATTACTACACCATCACCAGGTGAAAATAGGACGTTATAAGATTACTACACCATCACCAGGTGAAAACAGGAAGTTATTAGATTACTACACCATCACCAGGTGAAAACAGGACATTATAAGATTACTACACCATCACCAGATGAAAACAGGACGTTATAAGATTACTACACCATCACCAGGTGAAAACAGGAAGTAATAAGATAACTACACCATCACCATGTGAAAACAGGAAGTTATACGATTACTACACCATCACCAGGTGAAAACAGGAAGTTATAAGATTACTACACCATCACCAGGTGAAAACAGGAAGTTATAAGATTACTACACCATCACCAGGTGAAGAAAGGACATTATAAGATTACTACACCATCACCACCTGAAAACAGGAAGTTATAAGATTACTACACCATCACCTGGTGAAAACAGGAAGTAGTCAGATTACTACACCATGACCAGGTGAATACAGGACGTAATAAGATTACTACACCATCACCAGGTGAATAGAGGAAGTTATAAGATTACTACACCATCACCAGGTGAAGAAAGGACATTATAAGATTACTACACCATCACCAGGTGAAGAAAGGACATTATAAGATTACTACGCCATCACCAGGTGAAAACAGGAAGTTATAAGATTACTACACCATCATTAGATGACAACAGGAAGTTATAAGATTACTACACCATCACCAGGTGAAGAAAGGACATTATAAGATTACTACACCATCACCAGGTGAAAACAGGAAGTTATAAGATTACTACACCATCACTAGATGACAACAGGAAGTTATAAGATTACTACACCATCACCAGGTGAAAACAGGACGTTATAAGATTACTACACCATCACCAGGTAAAAACAGGAAGTAGTCAGATTACTACACCATCACCAGGTGAATACAGGACGTAATAAGATTACTACACCACCACCAGGTGAATAGAGGAAGTAGTCAGATTACTACACCATCACCAGGTGAAAATAGGACGGTATAAGATTACTACACCATCACCAGGTGAAAACAGGAAGTTATAAGATTACTACACCATCACCAGGTGAAAACAGGAAGTTATAAGATTACTACACCATCACCAGATGAAAACAGGAAGTAGTGAGATTACTACACCATCACCAGGCGAAAACAGGACGGTATAAGATTACTACACCATCACCAGGTGAAAACAGGAAGTTATAAGATTACTACACCATCACTAGATGACAACAGGAAGTTATAAGATTACTACACCATCACCAGATGAAAACCGGAAGTTATAAGATTACTACACCATCACCAGGTGAAAACAGGACGTTATAAGATTACTACACCATCACCAGGTGAAAACAGGACGTTATAAGATTACTACACCATCACCAGATGAAAACAGGACGTTATAAGATCACTACACCATCACCAGGTGACGACAGGAAGTTATAAGATTACTACACCATCACCAGATGAAAACAGGACGTTATAAGATCACTACACCATCACCAGGTGAAGACAGGAAGTTATAAGATTACTACACCATCACCAGATGAAAACAGGACGTTATAAGATTACTACACCATCACCATGTGAAAACAGGAAGTTATAAGATTACTACACCATCACCAGATGAAAACAGGAAGTAGTGAGATTACTACACCATCACCAGGTGAAAACAGGAAGTAGTGAGATTACTACACCATCACCAGGCGAGAACAGGATGGTATAAGATTACTACACCATCACCAGGTGAAAACAGGAAGTTATAAGATTACTACACCATCACCAGGTGAAGACAGGACATTATAAGATTACTACACCATCACCAGGTGAAAACAGGAAGTTATAAGATTACTACACCATCACCAGGTGAAAACAGGAAGTTATAAGATTACTACACCATCACCAGGTGAAAACAGGACGTTCTAAGATTACTACACCCTCACCAGGTGAAAACAGGAAATTATAAGATTACTACACCATCACCAGATGAAAACAGGAAGTAGTGAGATTACTACACCATCACCAGGTGAAAACAGGACGGTATAAGATTACTACACCATCACCAGGTGAAAACAGGAAGTTATAAGATTACTACACCATCACTAGATGACAACAGGAAGTTATAAGATTACTACACCATCACCAGGTGAAGACAGGACATTATAAGATTACTACACCATCACCAGGTGAAGACAGGACATTATAAGATTACTACACCATCACCAGGTGAAAACAGGAAGTTATAAGATTACTACACCATCACCAGGTGAAAACAGGAAGTAGTCAGATTACTACACCATCACCAGGTGAATACAGGACGTAACAAGATTACTACACCATCACCAGGTGAAAACAGGAAGTAGTCAGATTACTACACCATCACCAGGTGAATACAGGACGTAATAAGATTACTACACCATCACCAGCTGAATAGAGGAAGTAGTCAGATTACTACACCATCACCAGGTGAAAACAGGACGGTATAACATTACTACACCATCACCAGGTGAAAACAGGACGGTATAAGATTACTACACCATCACCAGGTGAAAACAGGAAGTTATAAGATTACTACACCATCACCAGGTGAAAACAGGAAGTTATAAGATTACTACACCATCACCAGATGAAAACCGGAAGTTATAAGATTACTACACCATCACCAGGTGAAAATAGGAAGTTAAAAGATTACTGCACCATCACCAGCTGAAAATAGGAAGTAGTCAGATTACTACACCATCACCAGGTGAAAACAGGAAATTATAATATTACTACACCATCACCAGGTGAAAACAGGAAGTTATAATATTACTACACCATCACCAGTTGAAAACAGGAAGTAATCAGATTACTACACCATCACCAGATGAAAACAGGACGTTATGAGATTACTACACCCTCACCAGGTGAAAACAGGAAGTAGTCAGATTACTACACCATCACCAGGTGAATACAGGACGTAATAAGATTACTACACCACCACCAGGTGAATAGAGGAAGTAGTCAGATTACTACACCATCACCAGGTGAAAATAGGACGGTATAAGATTACTACACCATCACCAGGTGAAAACAGGAAGTTATAAGATTACTACACCATCACCAGGTGAAAACAGGAAGTTATAAGATTACTACACCTTCACCAGATGAAAACAGGAAGTAGTGAGATTACTACACCATCACCAGGCGAGAACAGGATGGTATAAGATTACTACACCATCACCAGGTGAAAACAGGAAGTTATAAGATTACTACACCATCACCAGATGAAAACCGGAAGTTATAAGATTACTACACCATCACCAGGTGAAAATAGGACGTTATAAGATTACTACACCATCACCAGGTGAAAACAGGAAGTTATTAGATTACTACACCATCACCAGGTGAAAACAGGACATTATAAGATTACTACACCATCACCAGATGAAAACAGGACGTTATAAGATTACTACACCATCACCAGGTGAAAACAGGAAGTAATAAGATAACTACACCATCACCATGTGAAAACAGGAAGTTATACGATTACTACACCATCACCAGGTGAAAACAGGAAGTTATAAGATTACTACACCATCACCAGGTGAAAACAGGAAGTTATAAGATTACTACACCATCACCAGGTGAAGAAAGGACATTATAAGATTACTACACCATCACCACCTGAAAACAGGAAGTTATAAGATTACTACACCATCACCTGGTAAAAACAGGAAGTAGTCAGATTACTACACCATCACCAGGTGAATACACGACGTAATAAGATTACTACACCATCACCAGGTGAATAGAGGAAGTTATAAGATTACTACACCATCACCAGGTGAAGAAAGGACATTATAAGATTACTACACCATCACCAGGTGAAGAAAGGACATTATAAGATTACTACGCCATCACCAGGTGAAAACAGGAAGTTATAAGATTACTACACCATCATTAGATGACAACAGGAAGTTATAAGATTACTACACCATCACCAGGTGAAGAAAGGACATTATAAGATTACTACACCATCACCAGGTGAAAACAGGAAGTTATAAGATTACTACACCATCACTAGATGACAACAGGAAGTTATAAGATTACTACACCATCACCAGGTGAAAACAGGACGTTATAAGATTACTACACCATCACCAGGTAAAAACAGGAAGTAGTCAGATTACTACACCATCACCAGGTGAATACAGGACGTAATAAGATTACTACACCACCACCAGGTGAATAGAGGAAGTAGTCAGATTACTACACCATCACCAGGTGAAAATAGGACGGTATAAGATTACTACACCATCACCAGGTGAAAACAGGAAGTTATAAGATTACTACACCATCACCAGGTGAAAACAGGAAGTTATAAGATTACTACACCATCACCAGATGAAAACAGGAAGTAGTGAGATTACTACACCATCACCAGGCGAAAACAGGACGGTATAAGATTACTACACCATCACCAGGTGAAAACAGGAAGTTATAAGATTACTACACCATCACTAGATGACAACAGGAAGTTATAAGATTACTACACCATCACCAGATGAAAACCGGAAGTTATAAGATTACTACACCATCACCAGGTGAAAACAGGACGTTATAAGATTACTACACCATCACCAGGTGAAAACAGGACGTTATAAGATTACTACACCGTCACCAGATGAAAACAGGACGTTATAAGATCACTACACCATCACCAGGTGACGACAGGAAGTTATAAGATTACTACACCATCACCAGATGAAAACAGGACGTTATAAGATCACTACACCATCACCAGGTGAAGACAGGAAGTTATAAGATTACTACACCATCACCAGATGAAAACAGGACGTTATAAGATTACTACACCATCACCATGTGAAAACAGGAAGTTATAAGATTACTACACCATCACCAGATGAAAACAGGAAGTAGTGAGATTACTACACCATCACCAGGTGAAAACAGGACGGTATAAGATTACTACACCATCACCAGGTGAAAACAGGAAGTTATAAGATTACTACACCATCACCAGATGAAAACAGGAAGTAGTGAGATTACTACACCATCACCAGGCGAAAACAGGACGGTATAAGATTACTACACCATCACCAGGTGAAAACAGGAAGTTATAAGATTACTACACCATCACTAGATGACAACAGGAAGTTGTAAGATTACTACACCATCACCAGATGAAAACCGGAAGTTATAAGATTACTACACCATCACCAGGTGAAAACAGGACGTTATAAGATTACTACACCATCACCAGGTGAAAACAGGACGTTATAAGATTACTACACCTTCACCAGATGAAAACAGGACGTTATAAGATTACTACATCATCACCAGATGACGACAGGAAGTTATAAGATTACTACACCATCACCAGATGAAAACAGGAAGTAGTGAGATTACTACACCATCACCAGGTGAAAACAGGACGGTATAAGATTACTACACCATCACCAGGTGAAAACAGGAAGTTATAAGATTACTACACCATCACTAGATGACAACAGGAAGTTATAAGATTACTACACCATCACCAGGTGAAAACAGGACGTTATAAGATTACTACACCATCACCAGGTGAAAACAGGAAGTTATAAGATTACTACACCATCACCAGGTGAAAACAGGACGTTATAAGATTACTACACCATCACCAGATGAAAACAGGACGTTATAAGATTACTACACCATCACCAGGTGAAAACAGGAAGTAGTCAGATTACTACACCATCACCAGGTGAATACAGGACGTAATAAGATTACTACACCATCACCAGGTGAACAGAGGAAGTAGTCAGATTACTACACAATCACCAGGTGAACAGAGGAAGTAGTCAGATTACTACACAATCACCAGGTGAAAACAGGAAGTTATAAGATTACTACACCATCACCAGGTGAAAACAGGACGTAATAAGATTACTACACCACCACCAGGTGAATAGAGGAAGTAGTCAGATTACTACACCATCACCAGGTGAAAACAGGAAGTAATCAAATTACTACACCATCACCAGTTGAAAAAAGGACGTTATAAGATTACTACACCATCACCAGGTGAAAACAGGACGTTATAAGATTACTACACCATCACCAGGTGAAAACAGGAAGTTATAAGATTAATACACCATCACCAGGTGAAAACAGGAAGTTATAAGATTACTTCACCATCACCAGGTGAAAACAGGAAGTAGTCAGATTACTACACCATGACCAGGTGAAAACAGGAAGTTATAAGATTACTACACCATGACCAGGTGAAAACAGGAAGTTATAAGATTACTACACCATCACCAGGCGAAAACAGGACGGTATAAGATTACTACACCATCACCAGGTGAAAACAGGAAGTTATAAGATTACTACACCATCACTAGATGACAACAGGAAGTTATAAGATTACTACACCATCACCAGATGAAAACCGGAAGTTATAAGATTACTACACCATCACCAGGTGAAAACAGGACGTTATAAGATTACTACACCATCACCAGGTGAAAACAGGAAGTTATAAGATTACTACACCATCACCAGGTGAAAACAGGAAGTAGTCAGATTACTACACCATCACCAGGTGAATACAGGACGTAACAAGATTACTACACCATCACCAGGTGAAAACAGGAAGTAGTCAGATTACTACACCATCACCAGGTGAATACAGGACGTAATAAGATTACTACACCATCACCAGCTGAATAGAGGAAGTAGTCAGATTACTACACCATCACCAGGTGAAAACAGGACGGTATAACATTACTACACCATCACCAGGTGAAAACAGGACGGTATAAGATTACTACACCATCACCAGGTGAAAACAGGAAGTTATAAGATTACTACACCATCACTAGATGAAAACCGGAAGTTATAAGATTACTACACCATCACCAGGTGAAAATAGGAAGTTATAAGATTACTACACCATCACCAGATGAAAACCGGAAGTTATAAGATTACTACACCATCACCAGGTGAAAATAGGAAGTTATAAGATTACTGCACCATCACCAGCTGAAAATAGGAAGTAGTCAGATTACTACACCATCACCAGGTGAAAACAGGAAATTATAATATTACTACACCATCACCAGGTGAAAACAGGAAGTTATAATATTACTACACCATCACCAGTTGAAAACAGGAAGTAATCACATTACTACACCATCACCAGATGAAAACAGGACGTTATGAGATTACTACACCCTCACCAGGTGAAAACAGGAAGTAGTCAGATTACTACACCATCACCAGGTGAATACAGGACGTAATAAGATTACTACACCACCACCAGGTGAATAGAGGAAGTAGTCAGATTACTACACCATCACCAGGTGAAAATAGGACGGTATAAGATTACTACACCATCACCAGGTGAAAACAGGAAGTTATAAGATTACTACACCATCACCAGGTGAAAACAGGAAGTTATAAGATTACTACACCATCACCAGATGAAAACAGGAAGTAGTGAGATTACTACACCATCACCAGGCGAGAACAGGATGGTATAAGATTACTACACCATCACCAGGTGAAAACAGGAAGTTATAAGATTACTACACCATCACCAGATGAAAACCGGAAGTTATAAGATTACTACACCATCACCAGGTGAAAACAGGACGTTATAAGATTACTACACCATCACCAGGTGAAAACAGGAAGTTATTAGATTACTACACCATCACCAGGTGAAAACAGGACATTATAAGATTACTACACCATCACCAGATGAAAACAGGACGTTATAAGATTACTACACCATCACCAGGTGAAAACAGGAAGTAATAAGATAACTACACCATCACCATGTGAAAACAGGAAGTTATACGATTACTACACCATCACCAGGTGAAAACAGGAAGTTATAAGATTACTACACCATCACTAGATGACAACAGGAAGTTATAAGATTACTACACCATCACCAGGTGAAAACAGGACGTTATAAGATTACTACACCATCACCAGGTAAAAACAGGAAGTAGTCAGATTACTACACCATCACCAGGTGAATACAGGACGTAATAAGATTACTACACCATCACCAGATGAAAACCGGAAGTTATAAGATTACTACACCATCACCAGGTGTAAACAGGACGTTATAAGATTACTACACCATCACCAGGTGAAAACAGGACGTTATAAGATTACTACACCATCACCAGATGAAAACAGGACGTTATAAGATCACTACACCATCACCAGGTGACGACAGGAAGTTATAAGATTACTACACCATCACCAGATGAAAACAGGACGTTATAAGATCACTACACCATCACCAGGTGAAGACAGGAAGTTATAAGATTACTACACCATCACCAGATGAAAACAGGACGTTATAAGATTACTACACCATCACCATGTGAAAACAGGAAGTTATAAGATTACTACACCATCACCAGATGAAAACAGGAAGTAGTGAGATTAATACACCATCACCAGGTGAAAACAGGACGGTATAAGATTACTACACCATCACCAGGTGAAAACAGGAAGTTATAAGATTAGTACACCATCACCAGATGAAAACAGGAAGTAGTGAGATTACTACACCATCACCAGGCGAAAACAGGACGGTATAAGATTACTAAACCATCACCAGGTGAAAACAGGAAGTTATAAGATTACCACACCACCACTAGATGACAACAGGAAGTTGTAAGATTACTACACCATCACCAGATGAAAACCGGAAGTTATAAGATTACTACACCATCACCAGGTGAAAACAGGACGTTATAAGATTACTACACCATCACCAGGTGAAAACAGGACGTTATAAGATTACTACACCTTCACCAGATGAAAACAGGACGTTATAAGATCACTACACCATCACCAGGTGAAGACAGGAAGTTATAAGATTACTACACCATCACCAGATGAAAACAGGACGTTATAAGATTACTACACCATCACCATGTGAAAACAGGAAGTTATAAGATTACTACACCATGACCAGGTGAAAACAGGAAGTTATAAGATTACTACACCATCACCAGATGAAAACAGGAAGTAGTGAGATTACTACACCATCACCAGGTGAAAACAGGACGGTATAAGATTACTACACCATCACCAGGTGAAAACAGGAAGTTATAAGATTACTACACCATCACTAGATGACAACAGGAAGTTATAAGATTACTACACCATCACCAGGTGAAAACAGGACGTTATAAGATTACTACACCATCACCAGGTGAAAACAGGAAGTTATAAGATTACTACACCATCACCAGGTGAAGAAAGGACATTATAAGATTACTACACCATCACCAGATGAAAACAGGACGTTATAAGATTACTACACCATCACCAGGTGAAAACAGGAAGTAGTCAGATTACTACACCATCACCAGGTGAATACAGGACGTAATAAGATTACTACACCATCACCAGGTGAACAGAGGAAGTAGTCAGATTACTACACAATCACCAGGTGAAGAAAGGACATTATAAGATTACTACACCATCACCAGGTGAAGAAAGGACATTATAAGATTACTACGCCATCACCAGGTGAAAACAGGAAGTTATAAGATTACTACACCATCATTAGATGACAACAGGAAGTTATAAGATTACTACACCATCACCAGGTGAAGAAAGGACATTATAAGATTACTACACCATCACCAGGTGAAGAAAGGACATTATAAGATTACTACACCATCACCAGGTGAAAACAGGAAGTTATAAGATTACTACACCATCACTAGATGACAACAGGAAGTTATAAGATTACTACACCATCACCAGGTGAAAACAGGACGTTATAAGATTACTACACCATCACCAGGTAAAAACAGGAAGTAGTCAGATTACTACACCATCACCAGGTGAATACAGGACGTAATAAGATTACTACACCACCACCAGGTGAATAGAGGAAGTAGTCAGATTACTACACCATCACCAGGTGAAAATAGGACGGTATAAGATTACTACACCATCACCAGGTGAAAACAGGAAGTTATAAGATTACTACACCATCACCAGGTGAAAACAGGAAGTTATAAGATTACTACACCATCACCAGGTGAAAACAGGAAGTTATAAGATTACTACACCATCACCAGATGAAAACAGGAAGTAGTGAGATTACTACACCATCACCAGGCGAAAACAGGACGGTATAAGATTACTACACCATCACCAGGTGAAAACAGGAAGTTATAAGATTACTACACCATCACTAGATGACAACAGGAAGTTATAAGATTACTACACCATCACCAGATGAAAACCGGAAGTTATAAGATTACTACACCATCACCAGGTGAAAACAGGACGTTATAAGATTACTACACCATCACCAGGTGAAAACAGGACGTTATAAGATTACTACACCATCACCAGATGAAAACAGGACGTTATAAGATCACTACACCATCACCAGGTGACGACAGGAAGTTATAAGATTACTACACCATCACCAGATGAAAACAGGACGTTATAAGATCACTACACCATCACCAGGTGAAGACAGGAAGTTATAAGATTACTACACCATCACCAGATGAAAACAGGACGTTATAAGATTACTACACCATCACCAGATGAAAACAGGAAGTAGTGAGATTAATACACCATCACCAGGTGAAAACAGGACGGTATAAGATTACTACACCATCACCAGGTGAAAACAGGAAGTTATAAGATTAGTACACCATCACCAGATGAAAACAGGAAGTAGTGAGATTACTACACCATCACCAGGCGAAAACAGGACGGTATAAGATTACTAAACCATCACCAGGTGAAAACAGGAAGTTATAAGATTACCACACCACCACTAGATGACAACAGGAAGTTGTAAGATTACTACACCATCACCAGATGAAAACCGGAAGTTATAAGATTACTACACCATCACCAGGTGAAAACAGGACGTTATAAGATTACTACACCATCACCAGGTGAAAACAGGACGTTATAAGATTACTACACCTTCACCAGATGAAAACAGGACGTTATAAGATCACTACACCATCACCAGGTGAAGACAGGAAGTTATAAGATTACTACACCATCACCAGATGAAAACAGGACGTTATAAGATTACTACACCATCACCATGTGAAAACAGGAAGTTATAAGATTACTACACCATGACCAGGTGAAAACAGGAAGTTATAAGATTACTACACCATCACCAGATGAAAACAGGAAGTAGTGAGATTACTACACCATCACCAGGTGAAAACAGGACGGTATAAGATTACTACACCATCACCAGGTGAAAACAGGAAGTTATAAGATTACTACACCATCACTAGATGACAACAGGAAGTTATAAGATTACTACACCATCACCAGGTGAAAACAGGACGTTATAAGATTACTACACCATCACCAGGTGAAAACAGGAAGTTATAAGATTACTACACCATCACCAGGTGAAAACAGGACGTAATAAGATTACTACACCATCACCAGATGAAAACAGGACGTTATAAGATTACTACACCATCACCAGGTGAAAACAGGAAGTAGTCAGATTACTACACCATCACCAGGTGAATACAGGACGTAATAAGATTACTACACCATCACCAGGTGAACAGAGGAAGTAGTCAGATTACTACACAATCACCAGGTGAACAGAGGAAGTAGTCAGATTACTACACAATCACCAGGTGAAAACAGGACGTAATAAGATTACTACACCATCACGAGGTGAAAACAGGACGTAATAAGATTACTACACCATCACCAGGTGAAAACAGGAAGTTATAAGATTACTACACCATCACCAGGTGAAAACAGGAAGTTATAAGATAACTACACCATCACCAGGTGAAAACAGGACGTAATAAGATTACTACACCATCACCAGGTGAAAACAGGAAGTTATAAGATTACTACACCATCACCAGGTGAAAACAGGAAGTAATCAGATTACTACACCATCACAAGTTGAAAACAGGACGTAATAAGATTACTACACCATCACCAGGTGAAAACAGGAAGTTATAAGATTACTACACCATCACCAGGTGAAAACAGGAAGTTATAAGATAACTACACCATCACCAGGTGAAAACAGGACGTAATAAGATTACTACACCATCACCAGGTGAAAACAGGAAGTTATAAGATTACTACACCATCACCAGGTGAAACCAGGAAGTTATAAGATTACTACACCATCACCAGGTGAAAACAGGAAGATATAAGATTACTACACCATCACCAGGTGAAAACAGGAAGTAATCAGATTACTACACCATCACCAGGTGAAAACAGGAAGTAGTCAGATGACTACACCATCACCATGTGAATACAGGACGTAATAAGATTACTACACCATCTCCAGGTGAAAACAGGAAGTAATCAGATTACTACACCATCACCAGATGAAAACAGGACGTTATAAGATTACTACACCATCACCAGATGAAAACAGGAAGTTATAAGATTACTACACCATCACTAGATGACAACAGGAAGTTATAAGATTACTACACCATCACCAGGTGAAAACAGGACGTTATAAGATTACTACACCATCACCAGGTGAAAACAGGAAGTTATAAGATTACTACACCATCACCAGGTGAAAACAGGACGTAATAAGATTACTACACCATCACCAGATGAAAACAGGACGTTATAAGATTACTACACCATCACCAGGTGAAAACAGGAAGTAGTCAGATTACTACACCATCACCAGGTGAATACAGGACGTAATAAGATTACTACACCATCACCAGGTGAACAGAGGAAGTAGTCAGATTACTACACAATCACCAGGTGAACAGAGGAAGTAGTCAGATTACTACACAATCACCAGGTGAAAACAGGACGTAATAAGATTACTACACCATCACGAGGTGAAAACAGGACGTAATAAGATTACTACACCATCACCAGATGAAAACAGGAAGTAGTGAGATTACTACACCATCACCAGGTGAAAACAGGACGGTATAAGATTACTACACCATCACCAGGTGAAAACAGGAAGTTATAAGATTACTACACCATCACTAGATGACAACAGGAAGTTATAAGATTACTACACCATCACCAGGTGAAAACAGGACGTTATAAGATTACTACACCATCACCAGGTGAAAACAGGAAGTTATAAGATTACTACACCATCACCAGGTGAAAACAGGACGTAATAAGATTACTACACCATCACCAGATGAAAACAGGACGTTATAAGATTACTACACCATCACCAGGTGAAAACAGGAAGTAGTCAGATTACTACACCATCACCAGGTGAATACAGGACGTAATAAGATTACTACACCATCACCAGGTGAACAGAGGAAGTAGTCAGATTACTACACAATCACCAGGTGAACAGAGGAAGTAGTCAGATTACTACACAATCACCAGGTGAAAACAGGACGTAATAAGATTACTACACCATCACGAGGTGAAAACAGGACGTAATAAGATTACTACACCATCACCAGGTGAAAACAGGAAGTTATAAGATTACTACACCATCACCAGGTGAAAACAGGAAGTTATAAGATAACTACACCATCACCAGGTGAAAACAGGACGTAATAAGATTACTACACCATCACCAGGTGAAAACAGGAAGTTATAAGATTACTACACCATCACCAGGTGAAAACAGGAAGTAATCAGATTACTACACCATCACAAGTTGAAAACAGGACGTAATAAGATTACTACACCATCACCAGGTGAAAACAGGAAGTTATAAGATTACTACACCATCACCAGGTGAAAACAGGAAGTTATAAGATAACTACACCATCACCAGGTGAAAACAGGACGTAATAAGATTACTACACCATCACCAGGTGAAAACAGGAAGTTATAAGATTACTACACCATCACCAGGTGAAACCAGGAAGTTATAAGATTACTACACCATCACCAGGTGAAAACAGGAAGATATAAGATTACTACACCATCACCAGGTGAAAACAGGAAGTAATCAGATTACTACACCATCACCAGGTGAAAACAGGAAGTAGTCAGATGACTACACCATCACCATGTGAATACAGGACGTAATAAGATTACTACACCATCTCCAGGTGAAAACAGGAAGTAATCAGATTACTACACCATCACCAGATGAAAACAGGACGTTATAAGATTACTACACCATCACCAGATGAAAACAGGAAGTTATAAGATTACTACACCATCACTAGATGACAACAGGAAGTTATAAGATTACTACACCATCACCAGGTGAAAACAGGACGTTATAAGATTACTACACCATCACCAGGTGAAAACAGGAAGTTATAAGATTACTACACCATCACCAGGTGAAAACAGGACGTAATAAGATTACTACACCATCACCAGATGAAAACAGGACGTTATAAGATTACTACACCATCACCAGGTGAAAACAGGAAGTAGTCAGATTACTACACCATCACCAGGTGAATACAGGACGTAATAAGATTACTACACCATCACCAGGTGAACAGAGGAAGTAGTCAGATTACTACACAATCACCAGGTGAACAGAGGAAGTAGTCAGATTACTACACAATCACCAGGTGAAAACAGGACGTAATAAGATTACTACACCATCACGAGGTGAAAACAGGACGTAATAAGATTACTACACCATCACCAGGTGAAAACAGGAAGTTATAAGATTACTACACCATCACCAGGTGAAAACAGGAAGTTATAAGATAACTACACCATCACCAGGTGAAAACAGGACGTAATAAGATTACTACACCATCACCAGGTGAAAACAGGAAGTTATAAGATTACTACACCATCACCAGGTGAAACCAGGAAGTTATAAGATTACTACACCATCACCAGGTGAAGACATGACATTATAAGATTACTACACCATCACCAGGTGAAAACAGGAAGTAATCAGATTACTACACCATCACAAGTTGAAAACAGGACGTAATAAGATTACTACACCATCACCAGGTGAAAACAGGAAGTTATAAGATTACTACACCATCACCAGGTGAAAACAGGAAGTTATAAGATAACTACACCATCACCAGGTGAAAACAGGACGTAATAAGATTACTACACCATCACCAGGTGAAAACAGGAAGTTATAAGATTACTACACCATCACCAGGTGAAACCAGGAAGTTATAAGATTACTACACCATCACCAGGTGAAAACAGGAAGATATAAGATTACTACACCATCACCAGGTGAAAACAGGAAGTAATCAGATTACTACACCATCACCAGGTGAAAACAGGAAGTAGTCAGATGACTACACCATCACCATGTGAATACAGGACGTAATAAGATTACTACACCATCTCCAGGTGAAAACAGGAAGTAATCAGATTACTACACCATCACCAGATGAAAACAGGACGTTATAAGATTACTACACCATCACCAGATGAAAACAGGAAGATATAAGATTACTACACCATCACCAGTTGAAAATAGGAAGTTATAAGATTACTACACCATCACCAGGTGAAAACAGGACGTTATAAGATTACTACACCCTCACCAGGTGAAAACAGGAAGTTATAAGATTACTACACCATCACCAGGTGAAAACAGGACGTAATAAGATTACTACACCATCACCAGGTGAAAACAGGAAGTTATACGATTACTACACCATCACCAGGTGAAAACAGGAAGTAATCAGATTACTACACCATCACCAGGTGAAAACAGGAAGTTATAAGATTACTACACCATCACCAGTTGAAAACAGGAAGTTATAAGATTACTACACCATCACCAGGTGAAAACAGGAAGTTATAAGATTACTACACCATCACCAGGTGAAAACAGGAAGTAGTCATATTACTACACCATCACCATGTGAAAACAGGACGTTGTAAGATTACTACACCATCACCAGGTGAAAACAGGAAGTTATAAGATTACTACACCATCACCAGGTGAAAACAGGAAGTTATAAGATTACTACACCATCACCAGGTGAAAACAGGAAGTTATAAGATTACTACACCATCACCAGATGAAAACAGGAAGTAGTGAGATTACTACACCATCACCAGGTGAAAACAGGACGGTATAAGATTACTACACCATCACCAGGTGAAAACAGGAAGTTATAAGATTACTACACGATCACCAGGTGAAAACAGGAAGTTATAAGATTACTACACCATCACCAGGTGAAGACAGGACACTATAAGATTACTACACCATCACCAGGTGAAAACAGGAAGTTATAAGATTACTATACCATCACCAGGTTAAAACAGGAAGTAGTCAGATTACTACAACATCACCAGGTGAAAACAGGAAGTAATCAGATTACTTCACCATCACCAGATGAAAACAGGAAGTTATAAGATTACTACACCATCACCAGATGAAAACAGGAAGTTATAAGATTACTACACCATCACCAGGTGAAAACAGGACGTAATAAGATTACTACACCATCACCAGGTGAAAACAGGAAGTTATAAGATTACTACACCATCACCAGGTGAAACCAGGAAGTTATAAGATTACTACACCATCACCAGGTGAAAACAGGAAGATATAAGATTACTACACCATCACCAGGTGAAAACAGGAAGTAATCAGATTACTACACCATCACCAGGTGAAAACAGGAAGTAGTCAGATGACTACACCATCACCATGTGAATACAGGACGTAATAAGATTACTACACCATCTCCAGGTGAAAACAGGAAGTAATCAGATTACTACACCATCACCAGATGAAAACAGGACGTTATAAGATTACTACACCATCACCAGATGAAAACAGGAAGATATAAGATTACTACACCATCACCAGTTGAAAATAGGAAGTTATAAGATTACTACACCATCACCAGGTGAAAACAGGACGTTATAAGATTACTACACCCTCACCAGGTGAAAACAGGAAGTTATAAGATTACTACACCATCACCAGGTGAAAACAGGACGTAATAAGATTACTACACCATCACCAGGTGAAAACAGGAAGTTATACGATTACTACACCATCACCAGGTGAAAACAGGAAGTAATCAGATTACTACACCATCACCAGGTGAAAACAGGAAGTTATAAGATTACTACACCATCACCAGTTGAAAACAGGAAGTTATAAGATTACTACACCATCACCAGGTGAAAACAGGAAGTTATAAGATTACTACACCATCACCAGGTGAAAACAGGAAGTAGTCATATTACTACACCATCACCATGTGAAAACAGGACGTTGTAAGATTACTACACCATCACCAGGTGAAAACAGGAAGTTATAAGATTACTACACCATCACCAGGTGAAAACAGGAAGTTATAAGATTACTACACCATCACCAGGTGAAAACAGGAAGTTATAAGATTACTACACCATCACCAGATGAAAACAGGAAGTAGTGAGATTACTACACCATCACCAGGTGAAAACAGGACGGTATAAGATTACTACACCATCACCAGGTGAAAACAGGAAGTTATAAGATTACTACACGATCACCAGGTGAAAACAGGAAGTTATAAGATTACTACACCATCACCAGGTGAAGACAGGACACTATAAGATTACTACACCATCACCAGGTGAAAACAGGAAGTTATAAGATTATTATACCATCACCAGGTTAAAACAGGAAGTAGTCAGATTACTACAATATCACCAGGTGAAAACAGGAAGTTGTAAGATTACTACACCATCACCAGGTGAAAACAGGAAGTAATCAGATTACTTCACCATCACCAGATGAAAACAGGAAGTTATAAGATTACTACACCATCACCAGATGAAAACAGGAAGTTATAAGATCACTACACCATCACCAGGTGAAAACAGGACGTAATAAGATTACTACACCATCACCAGGTGAAAACAGGAAGTTATACGATTACTACACCATCACCATGTGAAAACAGGAAGTTATAAGATTACTACACCATCACCAGGTGAAAACAGGACGTAATAAGATTACTACACCATCACGAGGTGAAAACAGGAAATGATAAGATTACTACACCATCACCAGATGAAAACAG
Source organism: Blennius ocellaris (assembly GCF_963422515.1). NCBI lineage: Eukaryota > Metazoa > Chordata > Actinopteri > Blenniiformes > Blenniidae > Blennius > Blennius ocellaris. Next base: position 18,119,966 of record NC_137671.1, on the reverse strand, counting down.
GAAGTTATAAGATTACTACACCATCACCAGGTGAAAACAGGACGTAATAAGATTACTACACCATCACGAGGTGAAAACAGGACGTAATAAGATTACTACACCATCACCAGGTGAAAACAGGAAGTTATACGATTACTACACCATCACCAGGTGAAAACAGGAAGTTATAAGATTACTACACCATCACCAGGTGAAAACAGGAAGTTATAAGATAACTACACCATCACCAGGTGAAAACAGGACGTAATAAGATTACTACACCATCACCAGGTGAAAACAGGAAGTTATAAGATTACTACACCATCACCAGGTGAAACCAGGAAGTTATAAGATTACTACACCATCACCAGGTGAAGACATGACATTATAAGATTACTACACCATCACCAGGTGAAAACAAGAAGTAATCAGATTACTACACCATCACAAGGTGAAAACAGGACGTAATAAGATTACTACACCATCACCAGGTGAAAACAGGAAGTTATAAGATTACTACACCATCACCAGGTGAAAACAGGACGTAATAAGATTACTACACCATCACCAGGTGAAAACAGGAAGTTATAAGATTACTACACCATCACCAGGTGAAACCAGGAAGTTATAAGATTACTACACCATCACCAGGTGAAAACAGGAAGATATAAGATTACTACACCATCACCAGGTGAAAACAGGAAGTAATCAGATTACTACACCATCACCAGGTGAAAACAGGAAGTAGTCAGATGACTACACCATCACCATGTGAATACAGGACGTAATAAGATTACTACACCATCACCAGGTGAAAACAGGAAGTTATAAGATTACTACACCATCACCAGGTGAAACCAGGAAGTTATAAGATTACTACACCATCACCAGGTGAAGACATGACATTATAAGATTACTACACCATCACCAGGTGAAAACAGGAAGTAATCAGATTACTACACCATCACAAGGTGAAAACCGGACGTAATAAGATTACTACACCATCACCAGGTGAAAACAGGAAGTTATAAGATTACTACACCATCACCAGGTGAAAACAGGAAGTTATAAGATAACTACACCATCACCAGGTGAAAACAGGACGTAATAAGATTACTACACCATCACCAGGTGAAAACAGGAAGTTATAAGATTACTACACCATCACCAGGTGAAACCAGGAAGTTATAAGATTACTACACCATCACCAGGTGAAAACAGGAAGATATAAGATTACTACACCATCACCAGGTGAAAACAGGAAGTAATCAGATTACTACACCATCACCAGGTGAAAACAGGAAGTAGTCAGATGACTACACCATCACCATGTGAATACAGGACGTAATAAGATTACTACACCATCTCCAGGTGAAAACAGGAAGTAATCAGATTACTACACCATCACCAGTTGAAAATAGGAAGTTATAAGATTACTACACTATCACCAGGTGAAAACAGGAAATAACAAGATTACTACACCATCACCATGTGAAAACAGGAAGTTATAAGATAACTACACCATCACCAGGTGAAAACAGGACGTAATAAGATTACTACACCAACACCAGGTGAAAACAGGAAGTTATAAGATTACTACACCATCATCAGGTGAAAACAGGACGTAATAAGATTACTACACCATCACCAGGTGAAAACAGGAAGTTATAAGATTACTACACCATCACCAGGTGAAACCAGGAAGTTATAAGATTACTACACCATCACCAGGTGAAGACATGACATTATAAGATTACTACACCATCACCAGGTGAAAACAGGAAGTTATAAGATTACTACACCATCACCAGGTGAAAACAGGACGTAATAAGATTACTACACCATCACCAGGTGAAAACAGGAAGTTATAAGATTACTACACCATCACCAGGTGAAACCAGGAAGTTATAAGATTACTACACCATCACCAGGTGAAGACATGACATTATAAGATTACTACACCATCACCAGGTGAAAACAGGAAGTAATCAGATTACTACACCATCACAAGGTGAAAACAGGACGTAATAAGATCACTACACCATCACCAGGTGAAAACAGGAAGTTATAAGATGACTACACCATCACCAGGTGAAAACAGGAAGTTATAAGATTACTACACCATCACCAGGTGAAAACAGGAAGTAATCAGATTACTACACCATCACCAGGTGAAAACAGGACGTAATAAGATTACTACACCATCACCAGGTGAAGACATGACATTATAAGATTACTACACCATCACCAGGTGAAAACAGGAAGTAATCAGATTACTACACCATCACAAGGTGAAAACAGGACGTAATAAGATTACTACACCATCACCAGGTGAAAACAGGAAGTTATAAGATTACTACACCATCACCAGGTGAAAACAGGAAGTTATAAGATAACTACACCATCACCAGGTGAAAACAGGACGTAATAAGATTACTACACCATCACCAGGTGAAAACAGGAAGTTATAAGATTACTACACCATCACCAGGTGAAACCAGGAAGTTATAAGATTACTACACCATCACCAGGTGAAAACAGGAAGATATAAGATTACTACACCATCACCAGGTGAAAACAGGAAGTAATCAGATTACTACACCATCACCAGGTGAAAACAGGAAGTAGTCAGATGACTACACCATCACCATGTGAATACAGGACGTAATAAGATTACTACACCATCTCCAGGTGAAAACAGGAAGTAATCAGATTACTACACCATCACCAGATGAAAACAGGACGTTATAAGATTACTACACCATCACCAGATGAAAACAGGAAGATATAAGATTACTACACCATCACCAGTTGAAAATAGGAAGTTATAAGATTACTACACTATCACCAGGTGAAAACAGGAAATAACAACATTACTACACCATCACCATGTGAAAACAGGAAGTTATAAGATAACTACACCATCACCAGGTGAAAACAGGACGTAATAAGATTACTACACCAACACCAGGTGAAAACAGGAAGTTATAAGATTACTACACCATCACCAGGTGAAAACAGGACGTAATAAGATTACTACACCATCACCAGGTGAAAACAGGAAGTTATAAGATTACTACACCATCACCAGGTGAAACCAGGAAGTTATAAGATTACTACACCATCACCAGGTGAAGACATGACATTATAAGATTACTACACCATCACCAGGTGAAAACAGGAAGTTATAAGATTACTACACCATCACCAGGTGAAAACAGGACGTAATAAGATTACTACACCATCACCAGGTGAAAACAGGAAGTTATAAGATTACTACACCATCACCAGGTGAAACCAGGAAGTTATAAGATTACTACACCATCACCAGGTGAAGACATGACATTATAAGATTACTACACCATCACCAGGTGAAAACAGGAAGTAATCAGATTACTACACCATCACAAGGTGAAAACAGGACGTAATAAGATCACTACACCATCACCAGGTGAAAACAGGAAGTTATAAGATGACTACACCTTCACCAGGTGAAAACAGGAAGTTATAAGATAACTACACCATCACCAGGTGAAAACAGGACGTAATAAGATTACTACACCATCACCAGGTGAAAACAGGAAGTTATAAGATTACTACACCATCACCAGGTGAAACCAGGAAGTTATAAGATTACTACACCATCACCAGGTGAAAACAGGAAGATATAAGATTACTACACCATCACCAGGTGAAAACAGGATGTAATCAGATTACTACACCATCACCAGGTGAAAACAGGAAGTAGTCAGATGACTACACCATCACCATGTGAATACAGGACGTAATAAGATTACTACACCATCTCCAGGTGAAAACAGGAAGTAATCAGATTACTACACCATCACCAGATGAAAACAGGACGTTATAAGATTACTACACCATCACCAGATGAAAACAGGAAGATATAAGATTACTACACCATCACCAGTTGAAAACAGGAAGATATAAGATTACTACACCATCACCAGGTGAAAACAGGACGTAATAAGATTACTACACCATCACCAGGTGAAAACAGGAAGTTATAAGATTACTACACCATCACCATGTGAATACAGGACGTAATAAGATTACTACACCATCACCAGGTGAAAACAGGAAGTAGTCATATTAAGACACCATCACCATGTGAAAACAGGACGTTGTAAGATTACTACACCATCACCAGGTCAAAACAGGAAGTTATAAGATTACTACACCATCACCAGGTGAAAACAGGAAGTTATAAGATTACTACACCATCACCAGGTGAAAACAGGAAGTTATAAGATTACTACACCATCACCAGGTGAAAACAGGAAGTTATAAGATTACTACACCATCACCACATGAAAACAGGAAGTAATCAGATTACTACACCATCACCAGTTGAAAACAGGAAGTTAGAAGATTACTACACCATCACCAGGTGAAAACAGGAAGTTATAAGATTACTACACCATCACCAGTTGAAAATAGGAAGTTATAAGATTACTACACTATCACCAGGTTAAAACAGGAAGTAGTCATATTACAACACCATCACCATGTGAAAACAGGAAGTTATAAGATTACTACACCATCACCAGGTGAAAACAGGAAGTTATAAGATTACTACACCATCACCAGGTGAAAACAGGAAGTTATAAGATTACTACACCATCACCACATGAAAACAGGAAGTAGTGAGATTACTACACCATCACCAGGTGAAAACAGGACGGTATAAGATTACTACACCATCACCAGGTGAAAACAGGAAGTTATAAGATTACTACACCATCACCAGGTGAAAACAGGAAATGATAAGATTACTACACCATCACCAGGTGAAAACAGGACGTAATAAGATTACTACACCATCACCAGGTGAAAACAGGACGTAGTAAGATTACTACACCATCACCAGGTGAAAACAGGAAGTTATAAGATTACTACACTATCACCAGGTGAAAACAGGAAGATATACGATTACTACACCATCACCAGGTGAAAACAGGAAGTAATCAGATTACTACACCATCACCAGGTGAAAACAGGAAGTAGTCAGATGACTACCCCATCACCATGTGAATACAGGACGTAATAAGATTACTACACCATCTCCAGGTGAAAACAGGAAGTAATCAGATTACTACACCATCACCAGATGAAAACAGGACGTTATAAGATTACTACACCATCACCAGATGAAAACAGGAAGATATAAGATTACTACACCATCACCAGTTGAAAATAGGAAGTTATAAGATTACTACACTATCACCAGGTGAAAACAGGAAATAACAAGATTACTACACCATCACCATGTGAAAACAGGAAGTTATAAGATAACTACACCATCACCAGGTGAAAACAGGACGTAATAAGATTACTACACCAACACCAGGTGAAAACAGGAAGTTATAAGATTACTACACCATCACCAGGTGAAAACAGGACGTAATAAGATTACTACACCATCACCAGGTGAAAACAGGAAGTTATAAGATTACTACACCATCACCAGGTGAAACCAGGAAGTTATAAGATTACTACACCATCACCAGGTGAAGACATGACATTATAAGATTACTACACCATCACCAGGTGAAACCAGGAAGTTATAAGATTACTACACCATCACCAGGTGAAGACATGACATTATAAGATTACTACACCATCACCAGGTGAAAACAGGAAGTAATCAGATTACTACACCATCACAAGGTGAAAACAGGACGCAATAAGATCACTACACCATCACCAGGTGAAAACAGGACGTTATAAGATGACTACACCATCACCAGGTGAAAACAGGAAGTTATAAGATAACTACACCATCACCAGGTGAAAACAGGACGTAATAAGATTACTACACCATCACCAGGTGAAAACAGGAAGTTATAAGATTACTACACCATCACCAGGTGAAACCAGGAAGTTATAAGATTACTACACCATCACCAGGTGAAAACAGGAAGTTATAAGATTACTACACCATCACCAGGTGAAAACAGGAAGATATAAGATTACTACACCATCACCAGGTGAAAACAGGAAGTAATCAGATTACTACACCATCACCAGGTGAAAACAGGAAGTAGTCAGATAACTAAACCATCACCATGTGAATACAGGACGTAATAAGATTACTACACCATCTCCAGGTGAAAACAGGAAGTAATCAGATTACTACACCATCACCAGATGAAAACAGGACGTTATAAGATTACTACACCATCACCAGGTGAAAACAGGAAGATATAAGATTACTACACCATCACCAGTTGAAAACAGGAAGATATAAGATTACTACACCATCACCAGGTGAAAACAGGACGTAATAAGATTACTACACCATCACCAGGTGAAAACAGGAAGTTATAAGATTACTACACCATCACCATGTGAATACAGGACATAATAAGATTACTACACCATCACCAGGTGAAAACAGGAAGTAATCAGATTACTACACCATCACCAGGTGAAAACAGGAAGTTATAAGATTACTACACCATCACCAGGTGAAAACAGGAAGTAGTCATATTATGACACCATCACCATGTGAAAACAGGACGTTGTAAGATTACTACACCATCACCAGGTCAAAACAGGAAGTTATAAGATTACTACACCATCACCAGGTGAAAACAGGAAGTTATAAGATTACTACACCATCACCAGGTGAAAACAGGAAGTTATAAGATTACTACACCATCACCAGGTGAAAACAGGAAGTTATAAGATTACTACACCATCACCACGTGAAAACAGGAAGTAATCAGATTACTACACCATCACCAGTTGAAAACAGGAAGTTATAAGATTACTACACTATCACCAGGTTAAAACAGGAAGTAGTCATATTACAACACCATCACCATGTGAAAACAGGAAGTTATAAGATTACTACACCATCACCAGGTGAAAACAGGAAGTTATAAGATTACTACACCATCACCAGGTGAAAACAGGAAGTTATAAGATTACTACACCATCACCACATGAAAACAGGAAGTAGTGAGATTACTACACCATCACCAGGTGAAAACAGGACGGTATAAGATTACTACACCATCACCAGGTGAAAACAGGAAATGATAAGATTACTACACCATCACCAGATGAAAACAGGAAGATATAAGATTACTACACCATCACCAGGTGAAAACAGGACGTAGTAAGATTACTACACCATCACCAGGTGAAAACAGGAAGTTATAAGATTACTACACTATCACCAGGTGAAAACAGGAAGTAGTCATATTACTACACCATCACCATGTGAAAACAGGACGTTGTAAGATTACTACACCATCACCAGATGAAAACAGGAAGTTATAAGATTACTACACCATCACCAGGTGAAAACAGGAAGTTATAAGATTACTACACCATCACCAGGTGAAAACAGGAAGTTATCAGATTACTACACCATCACCAGGTGAAAACAGGAAGTAATCAGATTACTACATCATCACCAGTTGAAAACAGGAAGTTATAAGATTACTACACCATCACCAGGTGAAAACAGGAAGTTATAAGATTACTACACCATCACCACATGAAAACAGGAAGTAGTGAGATTACTACACCATCACTAGGTGAAGACAGGACATTATAAGATTACTACACCATCACGAGGTGAAAACAGGAAGTTATAAGATTACTATACCATCACCAGGTGAAAACAGGAAGTAGTCAGATTACTACACCATCACCATGTGAATACAGGACATAATAAGATTACTACACCACCACCAGGTGAATAGAGGAAGTAGTCAGATTACTACACCATCACCAGGTGAAAACAGGACGGTATAAGATTACTACACCATCACCAGGTGAAAACAGGAGGTAGTCAGATTACTACACCATCACCAGATGAAAACAGGAAGTTAGAAGATTACTGCACCATCACCAGTTGAAAACAGGAAGTTAGAAGATTACTACACCATCACCAGTTGAAAACAGGAAGTTAGAAGATTACTACACCATCACCAGATGAAAACAGGAAGTTATAAAATTACTACACCATCACCAGATTAAAACAGGACGTTATAAGATTACTACACCATCTCCAGGTGAAAACAGGAAGTAATCAGATTACTACACCATCACCGGATGAAAACAGGAAGTTATAAGATTACTACACCCTCACCAGGTGAAAACAGGAAATGATAAGATTACTACACCATCACCAGATGAAAACAGGAAGTTATAAGATAACTACACCATCACCAGTTGAAAACAGGACGTAATAAGATTACTACACCATCACCAGGTGAAAACAGGACATTATAAGATTACTACACCATCACCAGGTGAAAACAGGAAGTAATCAGATTACTACACCATCACCAGGTGAAAACAGGAAGTAATCAGATCACTACACCATCACCAGTTGAAAACAGGAAGTTAGAAGATTACTACACCATCACCAGGTGAAAACAGGAAGTTATAAGATTACTACACCATCACCAGTTGAAAATAGGAAGTTATAAGATTACTACACTATCACCAGGTTAAAACAGGAAGTAGTCATATTACTACACCATCACCAGGGGAAAACAGGACGTAATAAGATTACTACACCACCACCAGGTGAATAGAGGAAGTAGTCAGATTACTACACCATCACCAGGTGAAAACAGGAAGTTATAAGATTACTACACTATCACCAGGTGAAAACAGGAAGTAGTCATATTACTACACCATCACAAGGTGAAAACAGGACGTAATAAGATTACTACACCATCACCAGGTGAAAACAGGAAGTTATAAGATTACTACACCATCACCAGGTGAAAACAGGACGTAATAAGATTACTACACCATCACCAGGTGAAAACAGGAAGTTATAAGATTACTACACCATCACCAGGTGAAACCAGGAAGTTATAAGATTACTACACCATCACCAGGTGAAAACAGGAAGATATAAGATTACTACACCATCACCAGGTGAAAACAGGAAGTAATCAGATTACTACACCATCACCAGGTGAAAACAGGAAGTAGTCAGATGACTACACCATCACCATGTGAATACAGGACGTAATAAGATTACTACACCATCACCAGGTGAAAACAGGAAGTTATAAGATTACTACACCATCACCAGGTGAAACCAGGAAGTTATAAGATTACTACACCATCACCAGGTGAAGACATGACATTATAAGATTACTACACCATCACCAGGTGAAAACAGGAAGTAATCAGATTACTACACCATCACAAGGTGAAAACCGGACGTAATAAGATTACTACACCATCACCAGGTGAAAACAGGAAGTTATAAGATTACTACACCATCACCAGGTGAAAACAGGAAGTTATAAGATAACTACACCATCACCAGGTGAAAACAGGACGTAATAAGATTACTACACCATCACCAGGTGAAAACAGGAAGTTATAAGATTACTACACCATCACCAGGTGAAACCAGGAAGTTATAAGATTACTACACCATCACCAGGTGAAAACAGGAAGATATAAGATTACTACACCATCACCAGGTGAAAACAGGAAGTAATCAGATTACTACACCATCACCAGGTGAAAACAGGAAGTAGTCAGATGACTACACCATCACCATGTGAATACAGGACGTAATAAGATTACTACACCATCTCCAGGTGAAAACAGGAAGTAATCAGATTACTACACCATCACCAGTTGAAAATAGGAAGTTATAAGATTACTACACTATCACCAGGTGAAAACAGGAAATAACAAGATTACTACACCATCACCATGTGAAAACAGGAAGTTATAAGATAACTACACCATCACCAGGTGAAAACAGGACGTAATAAGATTACTACACCAACACCAGGTGAAAACAGGAAGTTATAAGATTACTACACCATCATCAGGTGAAAACAGGACGTAATAAGATTACTACACCATCACCAGGTGAAAACAGGAAGTTATAAGATTACTACACCATCACCAGGTGAAACCAGGAAGTTATAAGATTACTACACCATCACCAGGTGAAGACATGACATTATAAGATTACTACACCATCACCAGGTGAAAACAGGAAGTTATAAGATTACTACACCATCACCAGGTGAAAACAGGACGTAATAAGATTACTACACCATCACCAGGTGAAAACAGGAAGTTATAAGATTACTACACCATCACCAGGTGAAACCAGGAAGTTATAAGATTACTACACCATCACCAGGTGAAGACATGACATTATAAGATTACTACACCATCACCAGGTGAAAACAGGAAGTAATCAGATTACTACACCATCACAAGGTGAAAACAGGACGTAATAAGATCACTACACCATCACCAGGTGAAAACAGGAAGTTATAAGATGACTACACCATCACCAGGTGAAAACAGGAAGTTATAAGATTACTACACCATCACCAGGTGAAAACAGGAAGTAATCAGATTACTACACCATCACCAGGTGAAAACAGGACGTAATAAGATTACTACACCATCACCAGGTGAAGACATGACATTATAAGATTACTACACCATCACCAGGTGAAAACAGGAAGTAATCAGATTACTACACCATCACAAGGTGAAAACAGGACGTAATAAGATTACTACACCATCACCAGGTGAAAACAGGAAGTTATAAGATTACTACACCATCACCAGGTGAAAACAGGAAGTTATAAGATAACTACACCATCACCAGGTGAAAACAGGACGTAATAAGATTACTACACCATCACCAGGTGAAAACAGGAAGTTATAAGATTACTACACCATCACCAGGTGAAACCAGGAAGTTATAAGATTACTACACCATCACCAGGTGAAAACAGGAAGATATAAGATTACTACACCATCACCAGGTGAAAACAGGAAGTAATCAGATTACTACACCATCACCAGGTGAAAACAGGAAGTAGTCAGATGACTACACCATCACCATGTGAATACAGGACGTAATAAGATTACTACACCATCTCCAGGTGAAAACAGGAAGTAATCAGATTACTACACCATCACCAGATGAAAACAGGACGTTATAAGATTACTACACCATCACCAGATGAAAACAGGAAGATATAAGATTACTACACCATCACCAGTTGAAAATAGGAAGTTATAAGATTACTACACTATCACCAGGTGAAAACAGGAAATAACAACATTACTACACCATCACCATGTGAAAACAGGAAGTTATAAGATAACTACACCATCACCAGGTGAAAACAGGACGTAATAAGATTACTACACCAACACCAGGTGAAAACAGGAAGTTATAAGATTACTACACCATCACCAGGTGAAAACAGGACGTAATAAGATTACTACACCATCACCAGGTGAAAACAGGAAGTTATAAGATTACTACACCATCACCAGGTGAAACCAGGAAGTTATAAGATTACTACACCATCACCAGGTGAAGACATGACATTATAAGATTACTACACCATCACCAGGTGAAAACAGGAAGTTATAAGATTACTACACCATCACCAGGTGAAAACAGGACGTAATAAGATTACTACACCATCACCAGGTGAAAACAGGAAGATATAAGATTACTACACCATCACCAGGTGAAAACAGGAAGTAATCAGATTACTACACCATCACCAGGTGAAAACAGGAAGTAGTCAGATGACTACACCATCACCATGTGAATACAGGACGTAATAAGATTACTACACCATCTCCAGGTGAAAACAGGAAGTAATCAGATTACTACACCATCACCAGATGAAAACAGGACGTTATAAGATTACTACACCATCACCAGATGAAAACAGGAAGATATAAGATTACTACACCATCACCAGTTGAAAATAGGAAGTTATAAGATTACTACACTATCACCAGGTGAAAACAGGAAATAACAACATTACTGCACCATCACCATGTGAAAACAGGAAGTTATAAGATAACTACACCATCACCAGGTGAAAACAGGACGTAATAAGATTACTACACCAACACCAGGTGAAAACAGGAAGTTATAAGATTACTACACCATCACCAGGTGAAAACAGGACGTAATAAGATTACTACACCATCACCAGGTGAAAACAGGAAGTTATAAGATTACTACACCATCACCAGGTGAAACCAGGAAGTTATAAGATTACTACACCATCACCAGGTGAAGACATGACATTATAAGATTACTACACCATCACCAGGTGAAAACAGGAAGTTATAAGATTACTACACCATCACCAGGTGAAAACAGGACGTAATAAGATTACTACACCATCACCAGGTGAAAACAGGAAGTTATAAGATTACTACACCATCACCAGGTGAAACCAGGAAGTTATAAGATTACTACACCATCACCAGGTGAAGACATGACATTATAAGATTACTACACCATCACCAGGTGAAAACAGGAAGTAATCAGATTACTACACCATCACAAGGTGAAAACAGGACGTAATAAGATCACTACACCATCACCAGGTGAAAACAGGAAGTTATAAGATGACTACACCTTCACCAGGTGAAAACAGGAAGTTATAAGATAACTACACCATCACCAGGTGAAAACAGGACGTAATAAGATTACTACACCATCACCAGGTGAAAACAGGAAGTTATAAGATTACTACACCATCACCAGGTGAAACCAGGAAGTTATAAGATTACTACACCATCACCAGGTGAAAACAGGAAGATATAAGATTACTACACCATCACCAGGTGAAAACAGGATGTAATCAGATTACTACACCATCACCAGGTGAAAACAGGAAGTAGTCAGATGACTACACCATCACCATGTGAATACAGGACGTAATAAGATTACTACACCATCTCCAGGTGAAAACAGGAAGTAATCAGATTACTACACCATCACCAGATGAAAACAGGACGTTATAAGATTACTACACCATCACCAGATGAAAACAGGAAGATATAAGATTACTACACCATCACCAGTTGAAAACAGGAAGATATAAGATTACTACACCATCACCAGGTGAAAACAGGACGTAATAAGATTACTACACCATCACCAGGTGAAAACAGGAAGTTATAAGATTACTACACCATCACCATGTGAATACAGGACGTAATAAGATTACTACACCATCACCAGGTGAAAACAGGAAGTAATCAGATTACTACACCATCACCAGGTGAAAACAGGAAGTTATAAGATTACTACACCATCACCAGGTGAAAACAGGAAGTAGTCATATTAAGACACCATCACCATGTGAAAACAGGACGTTGTAAGATTACTACACCATCACCAGGTCAAAACAGGAAGTTATAAGATTACTACACCATCACCAGGTGAAAACAGGAAGTTATAAGATTACTACACCATCACCAGGTGAAAACAGGAAGTTATAAGATTACTACACCATCACCAGGTGAAAACAGGAAGTTATAAGATTACTACACCATCACCACATGAAAACAGGAAGTAATCAGATTACTACACCATCACCAGTTGAAAACAGGAAGTTAGAAGATTACTACACCATCACCAGGTGAAAACAGGAAGTTATAAGATTACTACACCATCACCAGTTGAAAATAGGAAGTTATAAGATTACTACACTATCACCAGGTTAAAACAGGAAGTAGTCATATTACAACACCATCACCATGTGAAAACAGGAAGTTATAAGATTACTACACCATCACCAGGTGAAAACAGGAAGTTATAAGATTACTACACCATCACCAGGTGAAAACAGGAAGTTATAAGATTACTACACCATCACCACATGAAAACAGGAAGTAGTGAGATTACTACACCATCACCAGGTGAAAACAGGACGGTATAAGATTACTACACCATCACCAGGTGAAAACAGGAAGTTATAAGATTACTACACCATCACCAGGTGAAAACAGGAAATGATAAGATTACTACACCATCACCAGGTGAAAACAGGACGTAATAAGATTACTACACCATCACCAGGTGAAAACAGGACGTAGTAAGATTACTACACCATCACCAGGTGAAAACAGGAAGTTATAAGATTACTACACTATCACCAGGTGAAAACAGGAAGATATACGATTACTACACCATCACCAGGTGAAAACAGGAAGTAATCAGATTACTACACCATCACCAGGTGAAAACAGGAAGTAGTCAGATGACTACCCCATCACCATGTGAATACAGGACGTAATAAGATTACTACACCATCTCCAGGTGAAAACAGGAAGTAATCAGATTACTACACCATCACCAGATGAAAACAGGACGTTATAAGATTACTACACCATCACCAGATGAAAACAGGAAGATATAAGATTACTACACCATCACCAGTTGAAAATAGGAAGTTATAAGATTACTACACTATCACCAGGTGAAAACAGGAAATAACAAGATTACTACACCATCACCATGTGAAAACAGGAAGTTATAAGATAACTACACCATCACCAGGTGAAAACAGGACGTAATAAGATTACTACACCAACACCAGGTGAAAACAGGAAGTTATAAGATTACTACACCATCACCAGGTGAAAACAGGACGTAATAAGATTACTACACCATCACCAGGTGAAAACAGGAAGTTATAAGATTACTACACCATCACCAGGTGAAACCAGGAAGTTATAAGATTACTACACCATCACCAGGTGAAGACATGACATTATAAGATTACTACACCATCACCAGGTGAAAACAGGAAGTTATAAGATTACTACACCATCACCAGGTGAAAACAGGACGTAATAAGATTACTACACCATCACCAGGTGAAAACAGGAAGTTATAAGATTACTACACCATCACCAGGTGAAACCAGGAAGTTATAAGATTACTACACCATCACCAGGTGAAGACATGACATTATAAGATTACTACACCATCACCAGGTGAAAACAGGAAGTAATCAGATTACTACACCATCACAAGGTGAAAACAGGACGCAATAAGATCACTACACCATCACCAGGTGAAAACAGGAAGTTATAAGATGACTACACCATCACCAGGTGAAAACAGGAAGTTATAAGATAACTACACCATCACCAGGTGAAAACAGGACGTAATAAGATTACTACACCATCACCAGGTGAAAACAGGAAGTTATAAGATTACTACACCATCACCAGGTGAAACCAGGAAGTTATAAGATTACTACACCATCACCAGGTGAAAACAGGAAGTTATAAGATTACTACACCATCACCAGGTGAAAACAGGAAGATATAAGATTACTACACCATCACCAGGTGAAAACAGGAAGTAATCAGATTACTACACCATCACCAGGTGAAAACAGGAAGTAGTCAGATAACTAAACCATCACCATGTGAATACAGGACGTAATAAGATTACTACACCATCTCCAGGTGAAAACAGGAAGTAATCAGATTACTACACCATCACCAGATGAAAACAGGACGTTATAAGATTACTACACCATCACCAGGTGAAAACAGGAAGATATAAGATTACTACACCATCACCAGTTGAAAACAGGAAGATATAAGATTACTACACCATCACCAGGTGAAAACAGGACGTAATAAGATTACTACACCATCACCAGGTGAAAACAGGAAGTTATAAGATTACTACACCATCACCATGTGAATACAGGACATAATAAGATTACTACACCATCACCAGGTGAAAACAGGAAGTAATCAGATTACTACACCATCACCAGGTGAAAACAGGAAGTTATAAGATTACTACACCATCACCAGGTGAAAACAGGAAGTAGTCATATTATGACACCATCACCATGTGAAAACAGGACGTTGTAAGATTACTACACCATCACCAGGTCAAAACAGGAAGTTATAAGATTACTACACCATCACCAGGTGAAAACAGGAAGTTATAAGATTACTACACCATCACCAGGTGAAAACAGGAAGTTATAAGATTACTACACCATCACCAGGTGAAAACAGGAAGTTATAAGATTACTACACCATCACCACGTGAAAACAGGAAGTAATCAGATTACTACACCATCACCAGTTGAAAACAGGAAGTTATAAGATTACTACACTATCACCAGGTTAAAACAGGAAGTAGTCATATTACAACACCATCACCATGTGAAAACAGGAAGTTATAAGATTACTACACCATCACCAGGTGAAAACAGGAAGTTATAAGATTACTACACCATCACCAGGTGAAAACAGGAAGTTATAAGATTACTACACCATCACCACATGAAAACAGGAAGTAGTGAGATTACTACACCATCACCAGGTGAAAACAGGACGGTATAAGATTACTACACCATCACCAGGTGAAAACAGGAAATGATAAGATTACTACACCATCACCAGATGAAAACAGGAAGATATAAGATTACTACACCATCACCAGGTGAAAACAGGACGTAGTAAGATTACTACACCATCACCAGGTGAAAACAGGAAGTTATAAGATTACTACACTATCACCAGGTGAAAACAGGAAGTAGTCATATTACTACACCATCACCATGTGAAAACAGGACGTTGTAAGATTACTACACCATCACCAGATGAAAACAGGAAGTTATAAGATTACTACACCATCACCAGGTGAAAACAGGAAGTTATAAGATTACTACACCATCACCAGGTGAAAACAGGAAGTTATCAGATTACTACACCATCACCAGGTGAAAACAGGAAGTAATCAGATTACTACATCATCACCAGTTGAAAACAGGAAGTTATAAGATTACTACACCATCACCAGGTGAAAACAGGAAGTTATAAGATTACTACACCATCACCACATGAAAACAGGAAGTAGTGAGATTACTACACCATCACTAGGTGAAGACAGGACATTATAAGATTACTACACCATCACGAGGTGAAAACAGGAAGTTATAAGATTACTATACCATCACCAGGTGAAAACAGGAAGTAGTCAGATTACTACACCATCACCATGTGAATACAGGACATAATAAGATTACTACACCACCACCAGGTGAATAGAGGAAGTAGTCAGATTACTACACCATCACCAGGTGAAAACAGGACGGTATAAGATTACTACACCATCACCAGGTGAAAACAGGAAGTTATAAGATTACTACACCATCACCAGTTGAAAATAGGAAGTTATAAGATTACTACACTATCACCAGGTTAAAACAGGAAGTAGTCATATTACTACACCATCACCAGGGGAAAACAGGACGTAATAAGATTACTACACCACCACCAGGTGAATAGAGGAAGTAGTCAGATTACTACACCATCACCAGGTGAAAACAGGAAGTTATAAGATTACTACACTATCACCAGGTGAAAACAGGAAGTAGTCATATTACTACACCATCACAAGGTGAAAACAGGACGTAATAAGATTACTACACCATCACCAGGTGAAAACAGGAAGTTATAAGATTACTACACCATCACCAGGTGAAAACAGGACGTAATAAGATTACTACACCATCACCAGGTGAAAACAGGAAGTTATAAGATTACTACACCATCACCAGGTGAAACCAGGAAGTTATAAGATTACTACACCATCACCAGGTGAAAACAGGAAGATATAAGATTACTACACCATCACCAGGTGAAAACAGGAAGTAATCAGATTACTACACCATCACCAGGTGAAAACAGGAAGTAGTCAGATGACTACACCATCACCATGTGAATACAGGACGTAATAAGATTACTACACCATCACCAGGTGAAAACAGGAAGTTATAAGATTACTACACCATCACCAGGTGAAACCAGGAAGTTATAAGATTACTACACCATCACCAGGTGAAGACATGACATTATAAGATTACTACACCATCACCAGGTGAAAACAGGAAGTAATCAGATTACTACACCATCACAAGGTGAAAACCGGACGTAATAAGATTACTACACCATCACCAGGTGAAAACAGGAAGTTATAAGATTACTACACCATCACCAGGTGAAAACAGGAAGTTATAAGATAACTACACCATCACCAGGTGAAAACAGGACGTAATAAGATTACTACACCATCACCAGGTGAAAACAGGAAGTTATAAGATTACTACACCATCACCAGGTGAAACCAGGAAGTTATAAGATTACTACACCATCACCAGGTGAAAACAGGAAGATATAAGATTACTACACCATCACCAGGTGAAAACAGGAAGTAATCAGATTACTACACCATCACCAGGTGAAAACAGGAAGTAGTCAGATGACTACACCATCACCATGTGAATACAGGACGTAATAAGATTACTACACCATCTCCAGGTGAAAACAGGAAGTAATCAGATTACTACACCATCACCAGTTGAAAATAGGAAGTTATAAGATTACTACACTATCACCAGGTGAAAACAGGAAATAACAAGATTACTACACCATCACCATGTGAAAACAGGAAGTTATAAGATAACTACACCATCACCAGGTGAAAACAGGACGTAATAAGATTACTACACCAACACCAGGTGAAAACAGGAAGTTATAAGATTACTACACCATCATCAGGTGAAAACAGGACGTAATAAGATTACTACACCATCACCAGGTGAAAACAGGAAGTTATAAGATTACTACACCATCACCAGGTGAAACCAGGAAGTTATAAGATTACTACACCATCACCAGGTGAAGACATGACATTATAAGATTACTACACCATCACCAGGTGAAAACAGGAAGTTATAAGATTACTACACCATCACCAGGTGAAAACAGGACGTAATAAGATTACTACACCATCACCAGGTGAAAACAGGAAGTTATAAGATTACTACACCATCACCAGGTGAAACCAGGAAGTTATAAGATTACTACACCATCACCAGGTGAAGACATGACATTATAAGATTACTACACCATCACCAGGTGAAAACAGGAAGTAATCAGATTACTACACCATCACAAGGTGAAAACAGGACGTAATAAGATCACTACACCATCACCAGGTGAAAACAGGAAGTTATAAGATGACTACACCATCACCAGGTGAAAACAGGAAGTTATAAGATTACTACACCATCACCAGGTGAAAACAGGAAGTAATCAGATTACTACACCATCACCAGGTGAAAACAGGACGTAATAAGATTACTACACCATCACCAGGTGAAGACATGACATTATAAGATTACTACACCATCACCAGGTGAAAACAGGAAGTAATCAGATTACTACACCATCACAAGGTGAAAACAGGACGTAATAAGATTACTACACCATCACCAGGTGAAAACAGGAAGTTATAAGATTACTACACCATCACCAGGTGAAAACAGGAAGTTATAAGATAACTACACCATCACCAGGTGAAAACAGGACGTAATAAGATTACTACACCATCACCAGGTGAAAACAGGAAGTTATAAGATTACTACACCATCACCAGGTGAAACCAGGAAGTTATAAGATTACTACACCATCACCAGGTGAAAACAGGAAGATATAAGATTACTACACCATCACCAGGTGAAAACAGGAAGTAATCAGATTACTACACCATCACCAGGTGAAAACAGGAAGTAGTCAGATGACTACACCATCACCATGTGAATACAGGACGTAATAAGATTACTACACCATCTCCAGGTGAAAACAGGAAGTAATCAGATTACTACACCATCACCAGATGAAAACAGGACTTTATAAGATTACTACACCATCACCAGATGAAAACAGGAAGATATAAGATTACTACACCATCACCAGTTGAAAATAGGAAGTTATAAGATTACTACACTATCACCAGGTGAAAACAGGAAATAACAACATTACTACACCATCACCATGTGAAAACAGGAAGTTATAAGATAACTACACCATCACCAGGTGAAAACAGGACGTAATAAGATTACTACACCAACACCAGGTGAAAACAGGAAGTTATAAGATTACTACACCATCACCAGGTGAAAACAGGACGTAATAAGATTACTACACCATCACCAGGTGAAAACAGGAAGTTATAAGATTACTACACCATCACCAGGTGAAACCAGGAAGTTATAAGATTACTACACCATCACCAGGTGAAGACATGACATTATAAGATTACTACACCATCACCAGGTGAAAACAGGAAGTTATAAGATTACTACACCATCACCAGGTGAAAACAGGACGTAATAAGATTACTACACCATCACCAGGTGAAAACAGGAAGATATAAGATTACTACACCATCACCAGGTGAAAACAGGAAGTAATCAGATTACTACACCATCACCAGGTGAAAACAGGAAGTAGTCAGATGACTACACCATCACCATGTGAATACAGGACGTAATAAGATTACTACACCATCTCCAGGTGAAAACAGGAAGTAATCAGATTACTACACCATCACCAGATGAAAACAGGACGTTATAAGATTACTACACCATCACCAGATGAAAACAGGAAGATATAAGATTACTACACCATCACCAGTTGAAAATAGGAAGTTATAAGATTACTACACTATCACCAGGTGAAAACAGGAAATAACAACATTACTGCACCATCACCATGTGAAAACAGGAAGTTATAAGATAACTACACCATCACCAGGTGAAAACAGGACGTAATAAGATTACTACACCAACACCAGGTGAAAACAGGAAGTTATAAGATTACTACACCATCACCAGGTGAAAACAGGACGTAATAAGATTACTACACCATCACCAGGTGAAAACAGGAAGTTATAAGATTACTACACCATCACCAGGTGAAACCAGGAAGTTATAAGATTACTACACCATCACCAGGTGAAGACATGACATTATAAGATTACTACACCATCACCAGGTGAAAACAGGAAGTTATAAGATTACTACACCATCACCAGGTGAAAACAGGACGTAATAAGATTACTACACCATCACCAGGTGAAAACAGGAAGTTATAAGATTACTACACCATCACCAGGTGAAACCAGGAAGTTATAAGATTACTACACCATCACCAGGTGAAGACATGACATTATAAGATTACTACACCATCACCAGGTGAAAACAGGAAGTAATCAGATTACTACACCATCACAAGGTGAAAACAGGACGTAATAAGATCACTACACCATCACCAGGTGAAAACAGGAAGTTATAAGATGACTACACCTTCACCAGGTGAAAACAGGAAGTTATAAGATAACTACACCATCACCAGGTGAAAACAGGACGTAATAAGATTACTACACCATCACCAGGTGAAAACAGGAAGTTATAAGATTACTACACCATCACCAGGTGAAACCAGGAAGTTATAAGATTACTACACCATCACCAGGTGAAAACAGGAAGATATAAGATTACTACACCATCACCAGGTGAAAACAGGATGTAATCAGATTACTACACCATCACCAGGTGAAAACAGGAAGTAGTCAGATGACTACACCATCACCATGTGAATACAGGACGTAATAAGATTACTACACCATCTCCAGGTGAAAACAGGAAGTAATCAGATTACTACACCATCACCAGATGAAAACAGGACGTTATAAGATTACTACACCATCACCAGATGAAAACAGGAAGATATAAGATTACTACACCATCACCAGTTGAAAACAGGAAGATATAAGATTACTACACCATCACCAGGTGAAAACAGGACGTAATAAGATTACTACACCATCACCAGGTGAAAACAGGAAGTTATAAGATTACTACACCATCACCATGTGAATACAGGACGTAATAAGATTACTACACCATCACCAGGTGAAAACAGGAAGTAATCAGATTACTACACCATCACCAGGTGAAAACAGGAAGTTATAAGATTACTACACCATCACCAGGTGAAAACAGGAAGTAGTCATATTAAGACACCATCACCATGTGAAAACAGGACGTTGTAAGATTACTACACCATCACCAGGTCAAAACAGGAAGTTATAAGATTACTACACCATCACCAGGTGAAAACAGGAAGTTATAAGATTACTACACCATCACCAGGTGAAAACAGGAAGTTATAAGATTACTACACCATCACCAGGTGAAAACAGGAAGTTATAAGATTACTACACCATCACCACATGAAAACAGGAAGTAATCAGATTACTACACCATCACCAGTTGAAAACAGGAAGTTAGAAGATTACTACACCATCACCAGGTGAAAACAGGAAGTTATAAGATTACTACACCATCACCAGTTGAAAATAGGAAGTTATAAGATTACTACACTATCACCAGGTTAAAACAGGAAGTAGTCATATTACAACACCATCACCATGTGAAAACAGGAAGTTATAAGATTACTACACCATCACCAGGTGAAAACAGGAAGTTATAAGATTACTACACCATCACCAGGTGAAAACAGGAAGTTATAAGATTACTACACCATCACCACATGAAAACAGGAAGTAGTGAGATTACTACACCATCACCAGGTGAAAACAGGACGGTATAAGATTACTACACCATCACCAGGTGAAAACAGGAAGTTATAAGATTACTACACCATCACCAGGTGAAAACAGGAAATGATAAGATTACTACACCATCACCAGGTGAAAACAGGACGTAATCAGATTACTACACCATCACAAGGTGAAAACAGGACGTAATAAGATCACTACACCATCACCAGGTGAAAACAGGAAGTTATAAGATGACTACACCTTCACCAGGTGAAAACAGGAAGTTATAAGATAACTACACCATCACCAGGTGAAAACAGGACGTAATAAGATTACTACACCATCACCAGGTGAAAACAGGAAGTTATAAGATTACTACACCATCACCAGGTGAAACCAGGAAGTTATAAGATTACTACACCATCACCAGGTGAAAACAGGAAGATATAAGATTACTACACCATCACCAGGTGAAAACAGGATGTAATCAGATTACTACACCATCACCAGGTGAAAACAGGAAGTAGTCAGATGACTACACCATCACCATGTGAATACAGGACGTAATAAGATTACTACACCATCTCCAGGTGAAAACAGGAAGTAATCAGATTACTACACCATCACCAGATGAAAACAGGACGTTATAAGATTACTACACCATCACCAGATGAAAACAGGAAGATATAAGATTACTACACCATCACCAGTTGAAAACAGGAAGATATAAGATTACTACACCATCACCAGGTGAAAACAGGACGTAATAAGATTACTACACCATCACCAGGTGAAAACAGGAAGTTATAAGATTACTACACCATCACCATGTGAATACAGGACGTAATAAGATTACTACACCATCACCAGGTGAAAACAGGAAGTAATCAGATTACTACACCATCACCAGGTGAAAACAGGAAGTTATAAGATTACTACACCATCACCAGGTGAAAACAGGAAGTAGTCATATTAAGACACCATCACCATGTGAAAACAGGACGTTGTAAGATTACTACACCATCACCAGGTCAAAACAGGAAGTTATAAGATTACTACACCATCACCAGGTGAAAACAGGAAGTTATAAGATTACTACACCATCACCAGGTGAAAACAGGAAGTTATAAGATTACTACACCATCACCAGGTGAAAACAGGAAGTTATAAGATTACTACACCATCACCACATGAAAACAGGAAGTAATCAGATTACTACACCATCACCAGTTGAAAACAGGAAGTTAGAAGATTACTACACCATCACCAGGTGAAAACAGGAAGTTATAAGATTACTACACCATCACCAGTTGAAAATAGGAAGTTATAAGATTACTACACTATCACCAGGTTAAAACAGGAAGTAGTCATATTACAACACCATCACCATGTGAAAACAGGAAGTTATAAGATTACTACACCATCACCAGGTGAAAACAGGAAGTTATAAGATTACTACACCATCACCAGGTGAAAACAGGAAGTTATAAGATTACTACACCATCACCACATGAAAACAGGAAGTAGTGAGATTACTACACCATCACCAGGTGAAAACAGGACGGTATAAGATTACTACACCATCACCAGGTGAAAACAGGAAGTTATAAGATTACTACACCATCACCAGGTGAAAACAGGAAATGATAAGATTACTACACCATCACCAGGTGAAAACAGGACGTAATAAGATTACTACACCATCACCAGGTGAAAACAGGACGTAGTAAGATTACTACACCATCACCAGGTGAAAACAGGAAGTTATAAGATTACTACACTATCACCAGGTGAAAACAGGAAGATATACGATTACTACACCATCACCAGGTGAAAACAGGAAGTAATCAGATTACTACACCATCACCAGGTGAAAACAGGAAGTAGTCAGATGACTACCCCATCACCATGTGAATACAGGACGTAATAAGATTACTACACCATCTCCAGGTGAAAACAGGAAGTAATCAGATTACTACACCATCACCAGATGAAAACAGGACGTTATAAGATTACTACACCATCACCAGATGAAAACAGGAAGATATAAGATTACTACACCATCACCAGTTGAAAATAGGAAGTTATAAGATTACTACACTATCACCAGGTGAAAACAGGAAATAACAAGATTACTACACCATCACCATGTGAAAACAGGAAGTTATAAGATAACTACACCATCACCAGGTGAAAACAGGACGTAATAAGATTACTACACCAACACCAGGTGAAAACAGGAAGTTATAAGATTACTACACCATCACCAGGTGAAAACAGGACGTAATAAGATTACTACACCATCACCAGGTGAAAACAGGAAGTTATAAGATTACTACACCATCACCAGGTGAAACCAGGAAGTTATAAGATTACTACACCATCACCAGGTGAAGACATGACATTATAAGATTACTACACCATCACCAGGTGAAAACAGGAAGTTATAAGATTACTACACCATCACCAGGTGAAAACAGGACGTAATAAGATTACTACACCATCACCAGGTGAAAACAGGAAGTTATAAGATTACTACACCATCACCAGGTGAAACCAGGAAGTTATAAGATTACTACACCATCACCAGGTGAAGACATGACATTATAAGATTACTACACCATCACCAGGTGAAAACAGGAAGTAATCAGATTACTACACCATCACAAGGTGAAAACAGGACGCAATAAGATCACTACACCATCACCAGGTGAAAACAGGAAGTTATAAGATGACTACACCATCACCAGGTGAAAACAGGAAGTTATAAGATAACTACACCATCACCAGGTGAAAACAGGACGTAATAAGATTACTACACCATCACCAGGTGAAAACAGGAAGTTATAAGATTACTACACCATCACCAGGTGAAACCAGGAAGTTATAAGATTACTACACCATCACCAGGTGAAAACAGGAAGTTATAAGATTACTACACCATCACCAGGTGAAAACAGGAAGATATAAGATTACTACACCATCACCAGGTGAAAACAGGAAGTAATCAGATTACTACACCATCACCAGGTGAAAACAGGAAGTAGTCAGATAACTAAACCATCACCATGTGAATACAGGACGTAATAAGATTACTACACCATCTCCAGGTGAAAACAGGAAGTAATCAGATTACTACACCATCACCAGATGAAAACAGGACGTTATAAGATTACTACACCATCACCAGGTGAAAACAGGAAGATATAAGATTACTACACCATCACCAGTTGAAAACAGGAAGATATAAGATTACTACACCATCACCAGGTGAAAACAGGACGTAATAAGATTACTACACCATCACCAGGTGAAAACAGGAAGTTATAAGATTACTACACCATCACCATGTGAATACAGGACATAATAAGATTACTACACCATCACCAGGTGAAAACAGGAAGTAATCAGATTACTACACCATCACCAGGTGAAAACAGGAAGTTATAAGATTACTACACCATCACCAGGTGAAAACAGGAAGTAGTCATATTATGACACCATCACCATGTGAAAACAGGACGTTGTAAGATTACTACACCATCACCAGGTCAAAACAGGAAGTTATAAGATTACTACACCATCACCAGGTGAAAACAGGAAGTTATAAGATTACTACACCATCACCAGGTGAAAACAGGAAGTTATAAGATTACTACACCATCACCAGGTGAAAACAGGAAGTTATAAGATTACTACACCATCACCACGTGAAAACAGGAAGTAATCAGATTACTACACCATCACCAGTTGAAAACAGGAAGTTATAAGATTACTACACTATCACCAGGTTAAAACAGGAAGTAGTCATATTACAACACCATCACCATGTGAAAACAGGAAGTTATAAGATTACTACACCATCACCAGGTGAAAACAGGAAGTTATAAGATTACTACACCATCACCAGGTGAAAACAGGAAGTTATAAGATTACTACACCATCACCACATGAAAACAGGAAGTAGTGAGATTACTACACCATCACCAGGTGAAAACAGGACGGTATAAGATTACTACACCATCACCAGGTGAAAACAGGAAATGATAAGATTACTACACCATCACCAGATGAAAACAGGAAGATATAAGATTACTACACCATCACCAGGTGAAAACAGGACGTAGTAAGATTACTACACCATCACCAGGTGAAAACAGGAAGTTATAAGATTACTACACTATCACCAGGTGAAAACAGGAAGTAGTCATATTACTACACCATCACCATGTGAAAACAGGACGTTGTAAGATTACTACACCATCACCAGATGAAAACAGGAAGTTATAAGATTACTACACCATCACCAGGTGAAAACAGGAAGTTATAAGATTACTACACCATCACCAGGTGAAAACAGGAAGTTATCAGATTACTACACCATCACCAGGTGAAAACAGGAAGTAATCAGATTACTACATCATCACCAGTTGAAAACAGGAAGTTATAAGATTACTACACCATCACCAGGTGAAAACAGGAAGTTATAAGATTACTACACCATCACCACATGAAAACAGGAAGTAGTGAGATTACTACACCATCACTAGGTGAAGACAGGACATTATAAGATTACTACACCATCACGAGGTGAAAACAGGAAGTTATAAGATTACTATACCATCACCAGTTGAAAACAGGAAGTAGTCAGATTACTACACCATCACCATGTGAATACAGGACATAATAAGATTACTACACCACCACCAGGTGAATAGAGGAAGTAGTCAGATTACTACACCATCACCAGGTGAAAACAGGACGGTATAAGATTACTACACCATCACCAGGTGAAAACAGGAGGTAGTCAGATTACTACACCATCACCAGATGAAAACAGGAAGTTAGAAGATTACTGCACCATCACCAGTTGAAAACAGGAAGTTAGAAGATTACTACACCATCACCAGTTGAAAACAGGAAGTTAGAAGATTACTACACCATCACCAGATGAAAACAGGAAGTTATAAAATTACTACACCATCACCAGATTAAAACAGGACGTTATAAGATTACTACACCATCTCCAGGTGAAAACAGGAAGTAATCAGATTACTACACCATCACCGGATGAAAACAGGAAGTTATAAGATTACTACACCCTCACCAGGTGAAAACAGGAAATGATAAGATTACTACACCATCACCAGATGAAAACAGGAAGTTATAAGATAACTACACCATCACCAGTTGAAAACAGGACGTAATAAGATTACTACACCATCACCAGGTGAAAACAGGACATTATAAGATTACTACACCATCACCAGGTGAAAACAGGAAGTAATCAGATTACTACACCATCACCAGGTGAAAACAGGAAGTAATCAGATCACTACACCATCACCAGTTGAAAACAGGAAGTTAGAAGATTACTACACCATCACCAGGTGAAAACAGGAAGTTATAAGATTACTACACCATCACCAGTTGAAAATAGGAAGTTATAAGATTACTACACTATCACCAGGTTAAAACAGGAAGTAGTCATATTACTACACCATCACCAGGGGAAAACAGGACGTAATAAGATTACTACACCACCACCAGGTGAATAGAGGAAGTAGTCAGATTACTACACCATCACCAGGTGAAAACAGGAAGCAGTCATATTACTACACCATCACCATGTGAAAACAGGACGTTGTAAGATTACTACACCATCACCAGATGAAAACAGGAAATTATAAGATTACTACACCATCACCAGGTGAAAACAGGAAGTTATAAGATTACTACACCATCACCAGGTGAAAACAGGAAGTTATCAGATTACTACACCATCACCAGGTGAAAACAGGAAGTAATCAGATTACTACATCATCAGCAGTTGAAAACAGGAAGTTATAAGATTACTACACCATCACCAGGTGAAAACAGGAAGTTATAAGATTACTACACCATCACCACATGAAAACAGGAAGTAGTGAGATTACTACACCATCACCAGGTGAAGACAGGACATTATAAGATTACTACACCATCACGAGGTGAAAACAGGAAGTTATAAGATTACTATACCATCACCAGGTGAAAACAGGAAGTAGTCAGATTACTACACCATCACCATGTGAATACAGGACATAATAAGATTACTACACCACCACCAGGTGAATAGAGGAAGTAGTCAGATTACTACACCATCACCAGGTGAAAACAGGACGGTATAAGATTACTACACCATCACCAGGTGAAAACAGGAGGTAGTCAGATTACTACACCATCACCAGATGAAAACAGGAAGTTAGAAGATTACTGCACCATCACCAGTTGAAAACAGGAAGTTAGAAGATTACTACACCATCACCAGTTGAAAACAGGAAGTTAGAAGATTACTACACCATCACCAGATGAAAACAGGAAGTTATAAAATTACTACACCATCACCAGATTAAAACAGGACGTTATAAGATTACTACACCATCTCCAGGTGAAAACAGGAAGTAATCAGATTACTACACCATCACCGGATGAAAACAGGAAGTTATAAGATTACTACACCCTCACCAGGTGAAAACAGGAAATGATAAGATTACTACACCATCACCAGATGAAAACAGGAAGTTATAAGATAACTACACCATCACCAGTTGAAAACAGGACGTAATAAGATTACTACACCATCACCAGGTGAAAACAGGACATTATAAGATTACTACACCATCACCAGGTGAAAACAGGAAGTAATCAGATTACTACACCATCACCAGGTGAAAACAGGAAGTAATCAGATCACTACACCATCACCAGTTGAAAACAGGAAGTTAGAAGATTACTACACCATCACCAGGTGAAAACAGGAAGTTATAAGATTACTACACCATCACCAGTTGAAAATAGGAAGTTATAAGATTACTACACTATCACCAGGTTAAAACAGGAAGTAGTCATATTACTACACCATCACCAGGGGAAAACAGGACGTAATAAGATTACTACACCACCACCAGGTGAATAGAGGAAGTAGTCAGATTACTACACCATCACCAGGTGAAAACAGGAAGTTATAAGATAACTACACCATCACCAGGTGAAAACAGGAAGTAATCAGATTACTACACCATCACCAGGTGAAAACAGGAAGTTATAAGATTACTACACCATCACCAGTTGAAAACAGGAAGTTATAAGATTACTAAACCATCACCAGGTGAAAACAGGAAGTTATAAGATTACTACACCATCACCAGGTGAAAACAGGAAGTAGTCATATTACTACACCATCACCATGTGAAAACAGGACGTTGTAAGATTACTACACCATCACCAGGTGAAAACAGGAAGTTATAAGATTACTACACCCTCACCAGGTGAAAACAGGAAATGATAAGATTACTACACCATCACCAGATGAAAACAGGAAGTTATAAGATAACTACACCATCACCAGGTGAAAACAGGACGTAATAAGATTACTACACCATCACCAGGTGAAAACAGGACATTATAAGATTACTACACCATCACCAGGTGAAAACAGGAAGTAATCAGATTACTACACCATCACCAGGTGAAAACAGGACGTAATAAGATTACTACACCACCACCAGGTGAATAGAGGAAGTAGTCAGATTGCTACACCATCACCAGGTGAAAACAGGAAGTTATAAGATAACTACACCATTACCAGGTGAAAACAGGAAGTAATCAGATTACTACACCATCACCAGGTGAAAACAGGAAGTTATAAGATTACTACACCATCACCAGTTGAAAACAGGAAGTTATAAGATTACTACACCATCACCAGGTGAAAACAGGAAGTTATAAGATTACTACACCATCACCAGGTGAAAACAGGAAGTAGTCATATTACTACACCATCACCATGTGAAAACAGGACGTTGTAAGATTACTACACCATCACCAGGTGAAAACAGGAAGTTATAAGATTACTACACCATCACCAGGTGAAAACAGGAAGTTATAAGATTACTACACCATCACCAGGTGAAAACAGGAAGTTATAAGATTACTACACCATCACCAGATGAAAAAAGGAAGTAGTGAGATTACTACACCATCACCAGGTGAAAACAGGAAGTTATAAGATTACTACACCATCACCAGGTGAAACCAGGAAGTCATAAGATTACTACACCATCACCAGGTGAAGACAGGACATTATAAGATTACTACACCATCACCAGGTGAAAACAGGAAGTAATCAGATTACTACACCATCACGAGGTGAAAACAGGAAGTAATCAGATTACTACACCATCACCAGGTGAAAGCAGGAAGTTATAAGATTACTACACCATCACCAGTTGAAAACAGGAAGTTAGAAGATTACTACACCATCACCAGGTGAAAACAGGAAGTTATAAGATTACTACACCATCACCAGTTGAAAATAGGAAGTTATAAGATTACTACACTATCACCAGGTTAAAACAGGAAGTAGTCATATTACTACACCATCACCAGGGGAAAACAGGACGTAATAAGATTACTACACCACCACCAGGTGAATAGAGGAAGTAGTCAGATTACTACACCATCACCAGGTGAAAACAGGAAGTTATAAGATAACTACACCATCACCAGGTGAAAACAGGAAGTAATCAGATTACTACACCATCACCAGGTGAAAACAGGAAGTTATAAGATTACTACACCATCACCAGTTGAAAACAGGAAGTTATAAGATTACTAAACCATCACCAGGTGAAAACAGGAAGTTATAAGATTACTACACCATCACCAGGTGAAAACAGGAAGTAGTCATATTACTACACCATCACCATGTGAAAACAGGACGTTGTAAGATTACTACACCATCACCAGGTGAAAACAGGAAGTTATAAGATTACTACACCCTCACCAGGTGAAAACAGGAAATGATAAGATTACTACACCATCACCAGGTGAAAACAGGAAGTTATAAGATAACTACACCATCACCAGGTGAAAACAGGAAGTTATAAGATTACTACACCATCACCAGATGAAAACAGGAAGTTATAAGATAACTACACCATCACCAGGTGAAAACAGGACGTAATAAGATTACTACACCATCACCAGGTGAAAACAGGACATTATAAGATTACTACACCATCACCAGGTGAAAACAGGAAGTAATCAGATTACTACACCATCACCAGGTGAAAACAGGACGTAATAAGATTACTACACCACCACCAGGTGAATAGAGGAAGTAGTCAGATTGCTACACCATCACCAGGTGAAAACAGGAAGTTATAAGATAACTACACCATCACCAGGTGAAAACAGGAAGTAATCAGATTACTACACCATCACCAGGTGAAAACAGGAAGTTATAAGATTACTACACCATCACCAGTTGAAAACAGGAAGTTATAAGATTACTACACCATCACCAGGTGAAAACAGGAAGTTATAAGATTACTACACCATCACCAGGTGAAAACAGGAAGTAGTCATATTACTACACCATCACCATGTGAAAACAGGACGTTGTAAGATTACTACACCATCACCAGGTGAAAACAGGAAGTTATAAGATTACTACACCATCACCAGGTGAAAACAGGAAGTTATAAGATTACTACACCATCACCAGATGAAAACAGGAAGTAGTGAGATTACTACACCATCACCAGGTGAAAACAGGACGGTATAAGATTACTACACCATCACCAGATGAAAACAGGAAGTTATAAGATTACTACACCATCACCAGATGAAAACAGGAAGTTATACGATAACTACACCATCACCAGGTGAAAACAGGACGTAATAAGATTACTACACCATCACCAGGTGAAAACAGGACATTATAAGATTACTACACCATCACCAGGTGAAAACAGGAAGTAATCAGATTACTACACCATCACCAGGTGAAAACAGGACGTAATAAGATTACTACACCACCACCAGGTGAATAGAGGAAGTAGTCAGATTGCTACACCATCACCAGGTGAAAACAGGAAGTTATAAGATAACTACACCATCACCAGGTGAAAACAGGAAGTAATCAGATTACTACACCATCACCAGGTGAAAACAGGAAGTTATAAGATTACTACACCATCACCAGTTGAAAACAGGAAGTTATAAGATTACTACACCATCACCAGGTGAAAACAGGAAGTTATAAGATTACTACACCATCACCAGGTGAAAACAGGAAGTAGTCATATTACTACACCATCACCATGTGAAAACAGGACGTTGTAAGATTACTACACCATCACCAGGTGAAAACAGGAAGTTATAAGATTACTACACCATCACCAGGTGAAAACAGGAAGTTATAAGATTACTACACCATCACCAGATGAAAACAGGAAGTAGTGAGATTACTACACCATCACCAGGTGAAAACAGGACGGTATAAGATTACTACACCATCACCAGGTGAAAACAGGAAGTTATAAGATTACTACACCATCACCAGGTGAAAACAGGAAGTTATAAGATTACTACACCATCACCAGGTGAAGACAGGACACTATAAGATTACTACACCATCACCAGGTGAAAACAGGAAGTTATAAGATTACTATACCATCACCAGGTTAAAACAGGAAGTAGTCAGATTACTACAACATCACCAGGTGAATACAGGACGTAATAAGAATACTACACCCTCACCAGGTGAAAACAGGAAGTAATCAGATTACTTCACCATCACCAGATGAAAACAGGAAGTTATAAGATTACTACACCATCACCAGATGAAAACAGGAAGTTATAAGATTACTACACCATCACCAGGTGAAAACAGGACGTAATAAGATTACTACACCATCACCAGGTGAAAACAGGAAGTTATACGATTACTACACCATCACCAGGTGAAAACAGGAAGTTATAAGATTACTACACCATCACCAGGTGAAAACAGGACGTTATAAGATTACTACACCCTCACCAGGTGAAAACAGGAAATGATAAGATTACTACACCATCACCAGGTGAAAACAGGACGTAATAAGATTACTACACCATCACGAGGTGAAAACAGGACGTAATAAGATTACTACACCATCACCAGGTGAAAACAGGAAGTTATAAGATTACTACACCATCACCAGGTGAAAACAGGAAGTTATAAGATAACTACACCATCACCAGGTGAAAACAGGACGTAATAAGATTACTACACCATCAGCAGGTGAAAACAGGAAGTTATAAGATTACTACACCATCACCAGGTGAAACCAGGAAGTTATAAGATTACTACACCATCACCAGGTGAAGACAGGACATTATAAGATTACTACACCATCACCAGGTGAAAACAGGAAGTAATCAGATTACTACACCATCACGAGGTGAAAACAGGACGTAATAAGATTACTACACCATCATTAGTTGAAAACAGGAAGTTATAAGATTACTACACCATCACCAGATGAAAACGGGAAGTTATAAGATTACTACACCATCATCAGGTGAAAACAGGACGTAATAAGATTACTACACCATCACCAGGTGAAACCAGGCAGTTATAAGATTACTACACCATCACCAGGTGAAGACAGGACATTATAAGATTACTACACCATCACCAGGTGAAAACAGGAAGTAATCAGATTACTACACCATCACGAGGTGAAAACAGGACGTAATAAGATTACTACACCATCACTAGGTGAAAACAGGAAGTTATAAGATTACTACACCATCACCAGATGAAAACGGGAAGTTATAAGATTACTACACCATCATCAGGTGAAAACAGGACGTAATAAGATTACTACACCATCACCAGGTGAAAACAGGAAGTTATACGATTACTACACCATCACCAGGTGAAAACAGGAAGTTATAAGATTACTACACCATCACCAGGTATAAACAGGACGTTATAAGATTACTACACCCTCACCAGATGAAAACAGGAAGTTATAAGATTACTACACCATCATCAGGTGAAAACAGCACGTAATAAGATTACTACACCATCACCAGGTGAAAACAGGAAGTTATACGATTACTACACCATCACCAGGTGAAAACAGGAAGTTATAAGATTACTACACCATCACCAGGTGAAAACAGGACGTTATAAGATTACTACACCCTCACCAGGTGAAAACAGGAAGTTATAAGATTACTACACCATCACCAGGTGAAAACAGGACGTAATAAGATTACTACCCCATCACCAGGTGAAAACAGGAAGTTATACGATTACTACACCATCACCAGGTGAAAACAGGACGTTATAAGATTACTACACCCTCACCAGGTGAAAACAGGAAATGATAAGATTACTACACCATCACCAGGTGAAAACAGGAAGTTATAAGATTACTACACCATCACCAGGTGAAAACAGGACGTAATAAGATTACTACACCATCACCAGGTGAAAACAGGAAGTTATAAGATTACTACACCATCACCAGGTGAAGACAGGACATTATAAGATTACTACACCATCACCAGGTGAAAACAGGAAGTAATCAGATTACTACACCATCACGAGGTGAAAACAGGACGTAATAAGATTACTACACCATCACCAGGTGAAAACAGGAAGTTATAAGATTACTACACCATCACCAGGTGAAAACAGGAAGTTATAAGATAGCTACACCATCACCAGTTGAAAACAGGACGTAATAAGATTACTACACCATCACCAGGTGAAAACAGGAAGTTATAAGAATACTACACCATCACCAGGTGAAACCAGGAAGTTATAAGATTACTACACCATCACCAGGTGAAAACAGGAAGATATAAGATTACTACACCATCACCAGGTGAAAACAGGAAGTAATCAGATTACTACACCATCACCAGGTGAAAACAGGAAGTAGTCAGATGACTACACCATCACCATGTGAATACAGGACGTAATAAGATTACTACACCATCTCCAGGTGAAAACAGGAAGTAATCAGATTACTACACCATCACCAGATGAAAACAGGACGTTATAAGATTACTACACCATCACCAGATGAAAACAGGAAGATATAAGATTACTACACCATCACCAGTTGAAAATAGGAAGTTATAAGATTACTACACCATCATCAGGTGAAAACAGGACGTAATAAGATTACTACACCATCACCAGGTGAAACCAGGCAGTTATAAGATTACTACACCATCACCAGGTGAAGACAGGACATTATAAGATTACTACACCATCACCAGGTGAAAACAGGAAGTTATAAGATTACTACACCATCACCAGGTGAAAACAGGAAGTAGTCATATTACTACACCATCACCATGTGAAAACAGGACGTTGTAAGATTACTACACCATCACCAGGTGAAAACAGGAAGTTATAAGATTACTACACCATCACCAGGTATAAACAGGACGTTATAAGATTACTACACCCTCACCAGATGAAAACAGGAAGTTATAAGATTACTACACCATCATCAGGTGAAAACAGCACGTAATAAGATTACTACACCATCACCAGGTGAAAACAGGAAGTTATACGATTACTACACCATCACCAGGTGAAAACAGGAAGTTATAAGATTACTACACCATCACCAGGTGAAAACAGGACGTTATAAGATTACTACACCCTCACCAGGTGAAAACAGGAAGTTATAAGATTACTACACCATCACCAGGTGAAAACAGGACGTAATAAGATTACTACCCCATCACCAGGTGAAAACAGGAAGTTATACGATTACTACACCATCACCAGGTGAAAACAGGACGTTATAAGATTACTACACCCTCACCAGGTGAAAACAGGAAATGATAAGATTACTACACCATCACCAGGTGAAAACAGGAAGTTATAAGATTACTACACCATCACCAGGTGAAAACAGGACGTAATAAGATTACTACACCATCACCAGGTGAAAACAGGAAGTTATAAGATTACTACACCATCACCAGGTGAAGACAGGACATTATAAGATTACTACACCATCACCAGGTGAAAACAGGAAGTAATCAGATTACTACACCATCACGAGGTGAAAACAGGACGTAATAAGATTACTACACCATCACCAGGTGAAAACAGGAAGTTATAAGATTACTACACCATCACCAGGTGAAAACAGGAAGTTATAAGATAGCTACACCATCACCAGGTGAAAACAGGACGTAATAAGATTACTACACCATCACCAGGTGAAAACAGGAAGTTATAAGAATACTACACCATCACCAGGTGAAACCAGGAAGTTATAAGATTACTACACCATCACCAGGTGAAAACAGGAAGATATAAGATTACTACACCATCACCAGGTGAAAACAGGAAGTAATCAGATTACTACACCATCACCAGGTGAAAACAGGAAGTAGTCAGATGACTACACCATCACCATGTGAATACAGGACGTAATAAGATTACTACACCATCTCCAGGTGAAAACAGGAAGTAATCAGATTACTACACCATCACCAGATGAAAACAGGACGTTATAAGATTACTACACCATCACCAGATGAAAACAGGAAGATATAAGATTACTACACCATCACCAGTTGAAAATAGGAAGTTATAAGATTACTACACCATCATCAGGTGAAAACAGGACGTAATAAGATTACTACACCATCACCAGGTGAAACCAGGCAGTTATAAGATTACTACACCATCACCAGGTGAAGACAGGACATTATAAGATTACTACACCATCACCAGGTGAAAACAGGAAGTTATAAGATTACTACACCATCACCAGGTGAAAACAGGAAGTAGTCATATTACTACACCATCACCATGTGAAAACAGGACGTTGTAAGATTACTACACCATCACCAGGTGAAAACAGGAAGTTATAAGATTACTACACCATCACCAGGTGAAAACAGGAAGTTATAAGATTACTACACCATCACCAGATGAAAACAGGAAGTAGTGAGATTACTACACCATCACCAGGTGAAAACAGGACGGTATAAGATTACTACACCATCAC
Source organism: Blennius ocellaris (assembly GCF_963422515.1). Taxonomy (NCBI): domain Eukaryota; kingdom Metazoa; phylum Chordata; class Actinopteri; order Blenniiformes; family Blenniidae; genus Blennius; species Blennius ocellaris. The sequence continues at coordinate 18,082,859 of NC_137671.1, read as the reverse complement.
CAGGTGAAAACAGGAAGTTATAAGATTACTACACCATCACCAGGTGAAAACAGGAAGTTATAAGATTACTACACCATCACCAGGTGAAGACAGGACACTATAAGATTACTACACCATCACCAGGTGAAAACAGGAAGTTATAAGATTACTATACCATCACCAGGTTAAAACAGGAAGTAGTCAGATTACTACAACATCACCAGGTGAATACAGGACGTAATAAGAATACTACACCCTCACCAGGTGAAAACAGGAAGTAATCAGATTACTTCACCATCACCAGATGAAAACAGGAAGTTATAAGATTACTACACCATCACCAGATGAAAACAGGAAGTTATAAGATTACTACACCATCACCAGGTGAAAACAGGACGTAATAAGATTACTACACCATCACCAGGTGAAAACAGGAAGTTATACGATTACTACACCATCACCAGGTGAAAACAGGAAGTTATAAGATTACTACACCATCACCAGGTGAAAACAGGACGTTATAAGATTACTACACCCTCACCAGGTGAAAACAGGAAATGATAAGATTACTACACCATCACCAGGTGAAAACAGGACGTAATAAGATTACTACACCATCACGAGGTGAAAACAGGACGTAATAAGATTACTACACCATCACCAGGTGAAAACAGGAAGTTATAAGATTACTACACCATCACCAGGTGAAAACAGGAAGTTATAAGATAACTACACCATCACCAGGTGAAAACAGGACGTAATAAGATTACTACACCATCACCAGGTGAAAACAGGAAGTTATAAGATTACTACACCATCACCAGGTGAAACCAGGAAGTTATAAGATTACTACACCATCACCAGGTGAAGACAGGACATTATAAGATTACTACACCATCACCAGGTGAAAACAGGAAGTAATCAGATTACTACACCATCACGAGGTGAAAACAGGACGTAATAAGATTACTACACCATCATTAGTTGAAAACAGGAAGTTATAAGATTACTACACCATCACCAGATGAAAACGGGAAGTTATAAGATTACTACACCATCATCAGGTGAAAACAGGACGTAATAAGATTACTACACCATCACCAGGTGAAACCAGGCAGTTATAAGATTACTACACCATCACCAGGTGAAGACAGGACATTATAAGATTACTACACCATCACCAGGTGAAAACAGGAAGTAATCAGATTACTACACCATCACGAGGTGAAAACAGGACGTAATAAGATTACTACACCATCACTAGGTGAAAACAGGAAGTTATAAGATTACTACACCATCACCAGATGAAAACGGGAAGTTATAAGATTACTACACCATCATCAGGTGAAAACAGGACGTAATAAGATTACTACACCATCACCAGGTGAAAACAGGAAGTTATACGATTACTACACCATCACCAGGTGAAAACAGGAAGTTATAAGATTACTACACCATCACCAGGTGAAAACAGGACGTTATAAGATTACTACACCCTCACCAGATGAAAACAGGAAGTTATAAGATTACTACACCATCATCAGGTGAAAACAGCACGTAATAAGATTACTACACCATCACCAGGTGAAAACAGGAAGTTATACGATTACTACACCATCACCAGGTGAAAACAGGAAGTTATAAGATTACTACACCATCACCAGGTGAAAACAGGACGTTATAAGATTACTACACCCTCACCAGGTGAAAACAGGAAGTTATAAGATTACTACACCATCACCAGGTGAAAACAGGACGTAATAAGATTACTACCCCATCACCAGGTGAAAACAGGAAGTTATACGATTACTACACCATCACCAGGTGAAAACAGGACGTTATAAGATTACTACACCCTCACCAGGTGAAAACAGGAAATGATAAGATTACTACACCATCACCAGGTGAAAACAGGAAGTTATAAGATTACTACACCATCACCAGGTGAAAACAGGACGTAATAAGATTACTACACCATCACCAGGTGAAAACAGGAAGTTATAAGATTACTACACCATCACTAGGTGAAGACAGGACATTATAAGATTACTACACCATCACCAGGTGAAAACAGGAAGTAATCAGATTACTACACCATCACAAGGTGAAAACAGGACGTAATAAGATTACTACACCATCACCAGGTGAAAACAGGAAGTTATAAGATTACTACACCATCACCAGGTGAAAACAGGAAGTTATAAGATAGCTACACCATCACCAGGTGAAAACAGGACGTAATAAGATTACTACACCATCACCAGGTGAAAACAGGAAGTTATAAGAATACTACACCATCACCAGGTGAAACCAGGAAGTTATAAGATTACTACACCATCACCAGGTGAAAACAGGAAGATATAAGATTACTACACCATCACCAGGTGAAAACAGGAAGTAATCAGATTACTACACCATCACCAGGTGAAAACAGGAAGTAGTCAGATGACTACACCATCACCATGTGAATACAGGACGTAATAAGATTACTACACCATCTCCAGGTGAAAACAGGAAGTAATCAGATTACTACACCATCACCAGATGAAAACAGGACGTTATAAGATTACTACACCATCACCAGATGAAAACAGGAAGATATAAGATTACTACACCATCACCAGTTGAAAATAGGAAGTTATAAGATTACTACACCATCACCAGGTGAAAACAGGACGTAATAAGATTACTACACCATCACCAGGTGAAAACAGGAAATAATAAGATTACTACACCATCACCAGATGAAAACAGGAAGATATAAGATTACTACACCATCACCAGGTGAAAACAGGACGTAATAAGATTACTACACCATCACCAGGTGAAAACAGGAAGTTATAAGATTACTACACCATCACCATGTGAATACAGGATGTAATAAGATTACTACACCACCACCAGGTGAATAGAGGAAGTAGTCAGATTACTACACCATCACCAGGTGAAAACAGGAAGTTATAAGATTACTACACCATCACCAGGTGAAAACAGGAAGTAGTCATATTATGACACCATCACCATGTGAAAACAGGACGTTGTAAGATTACTACACCATCACCAGGTGAAAACAGGAAGTTATAAGATTACTACACCATCACCAGGTGAAAACAGGAAGTTATAAGATTACTACACCATCACCAGGTGAAAACAGGAAGTTATAAGATTACTACACCATCACCAGGTGAAAACAGGAAGTAATCAGATTACTACACCATCACCAGTTGAAAACAGGAAGTTAGAAGATTACTACACCATCACCAGGTGAAAACAGGAAGTTATAAGATTACTACACCATCACCAGTTGAAAATAGGAAGTTATAAGATTACTACACTATCACCAGGTTAAAACAGGAAGTAGTCATATTACAACACCATCACCATGTGAAAACAGGTCGTTGTAAGATTACTACACCATCACCAGGTGAAAACAGGAAGTTATAAGATTACTACACCATCACCAGGTGAAAACAGGAAGTTATAAGATTACTACACCATCACCACATGAAAACAGGAAGTAGTGAGATTACTACACCATCACCAGGTGAAAACAGGACGGTATAAGATTACTACACCATCACCAGGTGAAAACAGGAAGTTATAAGATTACTACACCATCACCAGGTGAAAACAGGAAGTTATAAGATTACTACACCATCACCAGATGAAAACAGGACGTTATAAGATTACTACACATCACCAGGTGAAAACAGGAAGTAATCAGATTACTCCACCATCACCAGATGCATTCAGACTCTTGTTCATTATGTAGGTTGGTTCTCCAGTGAGAAAGTTAGAACGTTCTCCACTGGCTATGAGGACCTCGGCCTCCAGCCTTGTGTGACCTGAGCCCATCAGGATGTTGATAATGATCTGAAAAATACTGACAAGGTGCATGTAGACTGCTTAATCAGACGAGTCGGTGGTGAGGGCGACCGGGATCCCGGGTGATGGGTGGACCAACATAGTGGCCCGGCACAACGCAGCCTTTGTGTTCCCAAACACTTTGACCCTCTCGGTAGTCCAATCAATGTCCTGGTTGGGGGTCTTGTCCTTGAGGGCCTCGTACAGCGGACGCATGATGTGATCTGCCCGGTGGATGAATCGATGGTAGAATGTAACCATCCCGAGGAACTCCCAGAGCCTCCCAGGCCAAGCGTGGTTGGGGAAAGGTGGAAACAGCCTCCACCTTTGACGGGAGGGGGGCAGCCCCATCACTACTCATAAGATGTCCAAGGAACTGGATGGATGGTGCTCCAAAGACACACTTCCCCGGGTTAATGATCAGGCCATGCTGGTCGAGTCTTGTGAAGAGGGCCTGGAGGTGCGTCAGGTGCTCTTCCTCAGAGGAACTGGCGACAAGGACATCCTCCAAGTAGATGAAGATGAAGGGCATGTCCCTAAGTGCTGAGTCCATCAGTCGCTGGACGGACTGGGCCGCGTTTTTCAGGCCAAAGGAATCCTGAGGATTTCAAATAACCCGAAAGGAGTCACCACTGCCGTCTTTGGGATGTCTGTAGGGTGCACCGGGACTTGGGGGTAACCCTGCACCAGGCCCACTTTCGAGAACAGGCACTTCCCCGCCAAATGCACAGATAAGTCCTGAATGTTTAGGATAGGGTAGTGGTCCAGCGTGGTGGCATCATTGAGGCGGAGGTACTGTAGTTGCCACACAGACGCCAGCCAGCGTCTGGCTTAGGAACCATGTGGAGAGGTGAGGCCCATGGGCTGTCGGAACGGTGAATGGTGCCAAGGCATTCCATATTGGTGAATTCGGCCTTAGCAGTCACAAGTCAATCCGGGTTGTGCTGTCGGGCCCTGACATAGATGGGGGGGGGGCCCGTGGTCTCAATGTGGCGCTCAACTCCATGTTTAGTCGTGGTGGCCAAGAAGGTGGGCTGCGTCAGGCAGGGGAACTCCCCGATAAGCTGCTGGTACTTCGCCCTCAGAGGGCGAAGTACCAGCAGAGAGAGACCATCAAATGATGACATTTGATGGAGAGACCATCAAATGTTCCCTCGTCGTGGACACACGCTAATGAGAAGGTCAATGCATTCACCAGAAGTCCTTTCTTGACATCTACGAGCAGCCCGTTGGCGCACAAAAAATCTACGCCAAGGAGAGGAAAGGTAATGTCGGGTGTGACAAAGTCCCAGGTTACCACTGACCTCCGAAACACAAGTCCACAGTCTTTGTGCCATATGTCCAGATGGGGGTGTCGTTGGCGGACGTTCAGGGCGGGCCCTGCATCCCTCCAGTGGTTACATCCACTGTCGCCGGCAGGACACTCCTCTGGGCGTGGTGTCACAGGGGAATTTGCGCTGAGAGAGGGTGTCCTCAATGAACAGCAGCCAGCCCTTCATGCCTGTGCACACAGCCTCTACTGAGCGCAGGGCTAGGCATTTCCCAGGGCTAGGCCTTTCCCGTCACATTGAAGTTGCAAGGGGGGCGGCACCTTTTAGCCTTGGCACCAAAACGTGCGTGGAAATAGCACAAACCTGGGCTGGCACAACTGTCGGTGGCAGTGTGTCCTTTCCCAGGGGAAACGCCAACGCCTGGGGGGGTGTAGCTGCACGTTGGGGCCAGCATGCCAGGAGCGAAATACTGGTTGGCCAGGAGGAATTGGTTTGCTTCCTCCACCAGAGTGCATGGCTCGGTAATGGATGCATTTGTGAACTCCATCTGGACGTGTGTCGCAGAAACAGTTCTATGAAGAAAAAATTCGACTCCTCTGTACCCAGCAGTCTTAACATCATTTCCATGTGTTTGGAGGGTTTGCTGTCCCCTCATCCCTGCATAGCAAGAAGATGTCGGGCTCGCTCGGATCGCGACAGTTCAAAAATGTTGAGGAGGCAAGCCTTGAGCCCTGCATATTTATCTCAGGCAGGAGGACATGTAATAAAACTCACTGCTCTGGCCCGTGGAGCGCCCACGCGCCGAAACTGCGTGGTAATATTGTGTGGTATCATCTGTAATTCCACGGAGGGCAAACTGAGCTTCTGCCTACGTAGACCACGCTGCCACGCACGTCTTTCAAAACTCGGGGACACCAATGCAATGCTTCAGGACAGGAGTCGGAGGTGGCGTGTTGAATGACGGTGCTGATGCTGGCTGTTTTAATGGCATTATGACGTTTGTTTTACAACCACAACAGAGCAGACTCTCAACTCGGTGAGTTCATAGAATGCATAGAAGAATGCAAAGAATGCATAGCATGCCTTTTATTGTCACTATACCAGGCACAATGAGATTAAAAACAACTCCAGTAACAGTGCCACAGTGTACAGAATATGTAAAAAACATAGTAAGGAAAATAGAAAGGTGGTATGGTGCACAGTCCAGTCCTGAGAGCAATACAATATGTTGTGTGTAATTTACAGGAAATAAATATGATACTATATACAGATGTGTTCCTAACAGTACTAACTAAATACAACAGGGAATTCCATCGGTATTAACTGTCCCAACGGAACTCTGTAATTTAACTTAGGTTCCGTGGGTGAATTATGTCAACTCGCTACAATTCTTTCTTTATTCAAGGACTCTTTAGCTAATCTATCAGCAGCTTCATTTCCCTCAATTCCCAAGTGACCTGCCACCCACATAAAACAAACATGACAACCTAACCTTTATATTCTTGAAAGGCAGTGCAAGATCTTCATTATTAAATCAGGGTGAGCTCTAGAAGCACCTTCACCTATTGCCACCAAAGCAGCAGATGAATCCCAGCATATAACACTGTTCTTTGGTTTATTATGATCTAAAGTTCTTTGAATTGCTAAAAGTTCAGCAAGAAAAATCTAAATATTATCTGATGTAGCAGATTCTCCTCAGCAATAAAAAGTCCAACCAGTTTTCCCAGGAATGGGATCCTTTGATCTGTCTGTGAATATTTTTATGAATTCATTAAACTGACTCAGACTCATCTTCACATCCTTGCTCAGGCTATTTCTCCCTTCTTCAAGGAGAGATGGCTGAACCTCATGTTCAGGAAGAAACCAAGGTGGAACTGACGACCAATCACATAGCCACTTTTCCACACTCCAAACCAAATCCACCGCCAGGTGCTTTACATGGTGAAACACTGGACTTCTTTCTCTTCCCTGAGAATTCCCAGGAAGCATCTAAAAGGCACTTTCAAACAGAACTGGTTCGTGTGTCACAAAACTTCACCCAATGTTGAGGCCCTAATTCTTTCCTCCTGATCTTTAACTGCATTTCCCACATTTCAATAAGCAAGGCATGGATAGGATTTGTTTTGAAGGAACCACTACAAATTCTCAAGGCCTCCGCCTGAACTCGGTCAAACTTACATAGAGCAGATTTGGAAGCTGAACCAAAAATCACACAACCACAATCTAAGATGGGCCTAAATGTAGCATGATAAATCATAGCCAGGGTCTCTTTCAGCACCCCAGTGGCTTTCAGCCAAACTATGGTGAATATTTATGACTTTTTTACTCTTTCCAGCAACTTCTCCTATGTGCTCTTTCCATGTAAGTATTTCATCCAGTCATAGACCAAGAAACTTAAATATGTTTCTACTGGGCCACCATACAACGGAATTGTTATTGCAAGAATCGTCCTTTTATGCCCAAAGATCATGTATTTACTTTTGGAAGATGAAATTCTAAATCCTCACTCATTTGCCCATTGAACTACCTGATCCAGAGCTTTTTGCATCGGACAGAAAAGGACACACATGTCCCTCCCCCTCTTCCAGATGCTCCATCATCCACAAACAGAGACTTCCTAAAGAAATTAGGTATGTTCAACAATATATCAACAATCATAATGTTAAAGAGAACAGAAGTGATCACTGTTCCATTCATGATGTCAGCAGTTTCTGAGAGACCACCCCCAATTTGAACTTGAATGGATCTGTTATTTAGAAAATCTTTAATCTCGTAGAACATCCAACCCTTAACACTTGCATCATGAAGTTTAATAAGTAATCCCTCCTGCCAATATCTTTTTTGACATTGTGATCCAATACTGCAATGGTGTCCATATTACTCCCACCAACTGTGAAGCTATTTTGATAGTGTACAAAGAAACCCGTAGATACAAGGAATATAGACCAACCTATTAGTCACAATTCTTTCCATCATATTGCATAAAACAGCTGTTAAAGCTATCGGCCGATAAGATGAAGGGCAAGAGGGATCTTTTCCTAGTGTCACCATAGGAACCACAATAGCATGATTCCACACCTTAGTAATGCTCCTGCTTCCCAGACATTAGTCAACAAAGCCAGTATTTCGTCCAATGCTGCATCATGTAAATGTTTAAGCAGTTCCTGTCTTGTCCAGGATTGGAGTTGTGAACTGCCTGCTTGAGCTCCTTCAGAGAGAAGAATACATTATAAGTAGCTGTTTCTGAAGAAACAACATTTTAATTCCACCCTTCAGCCTTCAAGATGTCTTCCCTCCTCACTCGACCATAATCTCCTAGAAACTTTGAATTGTATACTTCTTGAAAAACTTTTACACACATATTCGCTTTTTCAAAGTTACTCACTGCTTCGCTACTGCCTTCAGAGAGGGCTGGCATTAATGACCTCACCATTTTCCCAGACATTTTATGTATTCTGGACCAGACCTGCCGAACTGGAGTATCCGCCCCCAGGGTTCCACACAAAGCCCTACAACACTTCTCTGAGCATCTTTGATCATTTTCCTTGGCTTCGCCCTACAGCATTTAAAAAGAATGCAGTTTTCCTGAGTAGGATGTCTGGCAAAAGTGTAAAAGCATGTTTTCTTTCTTTCAATGCCTTGTCACAGTCACTATTCCACCACGGAACAATTACTCCATCCTTTGGGATTCCCTTACATGGAATTTGTCAGGAGTCACACACCTCGCTCTAGCACCGGATCCTCTCTGACACTCCTGCAGGCAATCAGCTAATTGATTGCCATGCAGTCTTAAGCCCTGCAGTGAGGAGGGTCCGGGGCCAGAGGATTGTCTATTCCCAGTCCGTGTGGAGAGTCCCCTGTTGGCTGCTGCCGCAGGTGAGTCGGTGTTGTCCTCCCCGGGTAGTGAGTGTCCTCCCCGGGGTGGTTCCCGTTCCCGTTCCTGTTCCGACGCCCGGTTCCAAGAAGTCCCGTCCGGGTTCCATCCCGGTTCCAAGAAGTCCCCGTCCGGGTTCTGTCCCGAAGTTCCCCATCCGGGTTCCGTCCCGGTTCCAAGAAGTCCCCCGTCCGGGTCCCGTCCCGGTTCCTAGAAGTTCCCCGTCCGGGTCCCGTCCCGGTTCCAAGAAGTTCCCCGTCCGGGTCCCGTCCCGGTTCCAGGAGGCCCCCCAGAGATTCCCCGGGTCCCGTCCCGGTTCCAAGAGGCCCCCCCAGAGATTCCCCCGGGTCCCGTCCCGGCTCCGGGAGGCCCCCCCAGAGATTCCCCCGGGTCCCGTCCCGGTTCCAAGAGGCCCCCCCAGAGATTCCCCCGGGTCCCGTCCCGGTTCCAAGAGGCCCCCCAGAGATTCCCCCGGGTCCCGTCCCGGTTCCAAGAGGCCCCCCCAGAGATTCCCCCGGGTCCCGTCCCGGTTCCAAGAGGCCCCCCCAGAGATTCCCCCGGGTCCCGTCCCGGTTCCAAGAGGCCCCCCCAGAGATTCCCCCGGTCCTGTCTCCGTTCCAGCTCCCCGTTCCCTGTTTCCTTAATAAAACATGACGTTTGCAAACAACTTCCTGCTTGAGGTCTGCTTTTGGGTTCAGGACACTCCACGCGCCGGCTCCCAGCCGTGACAGAATTGTCCTTAAAGCCACATCAAGAATCACTTTATTCAAGGAATCATTAAACTCATCAACAGAAACTTCACTATTAAAATCCCCTAAACTATTTCCAGTTTCTTCCCCAAACTTAGCCCATTCTGCCCTTGCAAAGTCAAACCTTTTACCCAGGTCCCCCTGAACCACTATTAGTGGTCTTCTAAACTTTCTTCAAACAGGAAAGTGGTCTCTTCCCATTCCTCCAGGACATCCTATTCACCCACTTTGGTTAGGTCTGGAGAAGCAAGAGTTGAATCAAGACAGGACTTTTTAAAGGAAGTAATGTCAAATCCAGTAGGCCTACAATCATTCATAACTACTAATCCACAATTATCTAGCATCTCTTCTATCACAACAACCTCCAGGGGATTGTGAGGGTTTAAGCCTCCAGCTCAGATCACAGTTATCAAAGTTATCAACACCGGGGTATTTCTGTTTCCACCCTCCTTGGCTTTAAACCTCTTCACATGTCTTATGTTCCTCCCTCTAATGATTTTCTTGATTCCCTCCTCTGAGATATCAGGACACACTCCATAGATGACACTGTTTAACTCAGTCTTCTTTGCAGGAATGGTCACTTCCACCTTTTTCCAAAGTATTTTTCCAACTTTCATTTCTCTCCTAACTTGGTCCATATTCCTGCACAACAGAAGCAAAGCTCCACGAGGAAAAATCAGAGCATCCTACCCTTCCCCAGCACCCCTGAGGTCCAGCCGGACAGCAACCCCAAGCAGCCCTAAGACCCACAAAAAAAAGCTTTTTCGGCAGGAGAGTTCATACTTGGTGAAGAAGCTGTCAAACTCGTAGGCCACGCCCCCTCGCGGCATGCATACATCTGTGAAGCAGCGCTTTAACTTTTCAACTGCACAGCTTGTTTCTCACTTCCAGTGTTTTCAGGAGTAAATTTCTCTGAACTGTTTCAGTAATAAAAGAGAAAGTTTGTGTCTGAGCCGCCATGTGGGTCTGGTTTTAACCGCAGGAACTGAGTGATACATTCAGGCGCATCACGGAAGTCCACCTTCCGACATTTTAAAAAGGTAATACAAAAGTAGTGTAACAAATTACAATTCAGAGACAGTACTATTGTGGTACTAATTACCTTCAAATCGCAGTAACTAATGATATATAATATAGGACATTTTGGAAGTAACTTGCCCAACATTAATGGCATTGGTTAATCAGGCTTTCTGATTACTAGTTATGAGAGGTTTACTGGTGTGACTCAGTACCTCATGTGGGGCTTCCAGTAGGACTTTCCGTCAGTTGAACTGAAAACAAACTCAATTTGTAGCCTCTGAAAAATACCAGGTTCTGTACATCTATCTCTAAAGCTGAATGGTTGTACACATTAATGAATGTAAAAAGCAAAACCAACTTATTAAAAAGAATCCCAAACTGGCAGGCATGATCTTGTTATGCTCATTATCTTGCAGCTGCAACCGACACCTCCATTGCTGACCATCTCACCTCTGTGAAGGAGTCTCATCTGCAGGAAATCATTCAGTTCTGCTGCTTTGCAAATTCAAACTCTCTGTTATTGTTGGAAGACACACAGGGCTCCTGAAGGGGAATACGGTGTTGCACTGTGATCGGTTGTGGTATCAATCAAGGCCTTTATTAGTTGAAGGACTCAAAATGAAGTGTGCTTGCAGCATGTACTTTAAACTTTACAGTTTTATTTGGAATAATAGAAATAGCTATGGAGCAGATTGGTGTGGGCTTGAAGATATGGAAGATAAAACAGATGACAGTAAACCAACCTGTCACTGCCTGTGGTGCTTTCAGCCTGCTGGATGTAGAAGTAAGCAGCAGATGAGCTTTCAGAGAAGTGACTGTAGCTCCAGACTGACTGAAGCAAACTAAAAGCCACCCACACCTCTGTGAGTGTGATATATAATGCCTCAGCAGTAAAACAGGAGCTGTTTTTCTCGTCCTTTGGGGATACTTAGTCACAATGCCACACGTTGCGCTGCTCATTAATCCACCCACTCTTTCATTATATTTTTAGCTCTTCCCTTCACATCTGACTCGGCATCACTTGAGAAAATAGTGTTTCATGATGCGTCTCTGTCAGGCTGCTGAGGGCTGTGTGAATATTACCCGCTTTGTGCATGTCATCCCTTTCACTTTGTTACTGCACTATATTTCCTGTTGACAGACTGGATCACAATACAGCCATCAATAAAGGCTAAGCTGCCTTTTAATATGCATTCATTAGGTTTTGTCACTGTAAATCTCCTTGCATACAGCACTTGATATTGGTCTTGTAGCTCTGGCTGAGTGAGGCCTGATGAGCGATTTGAAGGTTTTAACATGGAATTAGTTAATCCAGCTTTCATGTTAAACTGTGTGACTTGAGCTTAATTATAACTAAAGAGACTGAAACTCCTGTTTTAGCTTCAGCACCAGCCAGTCATGGCTGCAACTGGACAAAGAAATGACCAGGGAATATTGGTCAGATGGCAGTGGGTCACATTCAGATTTAATGATAGAACAGACAATTTTTCAAAGGATTTTGCAGTCAGACTCATACTGTTCATTTTCAATTCAATTAATCAGATTTCACCACGATGGACCAAAAAGGACCAACAGCACTTGTTGGAATTAAATAATAATGAAGACAGTTCTGGTGGTAAATGACTGTACGATATTGTTCTGACCAGAGGTCCGTTTCACGAAGCAGGTTTATCGATTACCCCAGGTCAATTAACCCCGAGTTGAGGGAAATGCGGGGTTTTCCGTTTCACGACGGGAGGTAACAACCAGAGGAAGAGGGGTAACTCCAGTCTGTTTCACAACAGGAGGTAACAACCAGAGGAAGAGGGGTAACTCCAACCTGTTTCACAACAGGAGGTAACAACCAGAGGAAGAGGGGTAACTCCAGTCTGTTTCACAACAGGAGGTAACAACCAGAGGAAGAGGGGTAACTCCAGTCTGTTTCACAACAGGAGGTAACAACCAGAGGAAGAGGGGTAACTCCAGTCTGTTTCACAACAGGAGGTAACAACCAGAGGAAGAGGGGTAACTCCAACCTGTTTCACAACAGGAGGTAACAACCAGAGGAAGAGGGGTAACTCCAGTCTGTTTCACAACAGGAGGTAACAACCAGAGGAAGAGGGGTAACTCCAGTCTGTTTCACAACAGGAGGTAACAACCAGAGGAAGAGGGGTAACTCCAACCTGTTTCACAACAGGAGGTAACAACCAGAGGAAGAGGGGTAACTCCAGTCTGTTTCACAACAGGAGGTAACAACCAGAGGAAGAGGGGTAACTCCAGCCTGTTTCACAACAGGAGGTAACAACCAGAGGAAGAGGGGTAACTCCAGTCTGTTTCACAACAGGAGGTAACAACCAGAGGAAGAGGGGTAACTCCAACCTGTTTCACAACAGGGGGTAACAACCAGAGGAAGAGGGGTAACTCCAGTCTGTTTCACAACAGGAGGTAACAACCAGAGGAAGAGGGGTAACTCCAACCTGTTTCACAACAGGAGGTAACAACCAGAGGAAGAGGGGTAACTCCAGCCTGTTTCACAACAGGAGGTAACAACCAGAGGAAGAGGGGTAACTCCAGCCTGTTTCACAACAGGGGGTAACAACCAGAGGAAGAGGGGTAACTCCAGCCTGTTTCACAACAGGAGGTAACAACCAGAGGAAGAGGGGTAGGAAGAGGGGTAACTCCAGTCTGTTTCACAACAGGAGGTAACAACCAAAGGAAGAGGGGTAACTCCAGTCTGTTTCACAACAGGGGGTAACAACCAGAGGAAGAGGGGTAACTCCAGCCTGTTTCACAACAGGGGGTAACAACCAGAGGAAGAGGGGTAACTCCAGCCTGTTTCACAACAGGGGGTAACAACCAGAGGAAGAGGGGTAACTCCAGCCTGTTTCACAACAGGGGGTAACAACCAGAGGAAGAGGGGTAACTCCAACCTGTTTCACAACAGGGGGTAACAACCAGAGGAAGAGGGGTAACTCCAACCTGTTTCACAACAGGGGGTAACAACCAGAGGAAGAGGGGTAACTCCAGCCTGTTTCACAACAGGGGGTAACAACCAGAGGAAGAGGGGTAACTCCAGCCTGTTTCACAACAGGGGGTAACAACCAGAGGAAGAGGGGTAACTCCAGCCTGTTTCACAACAGGGGGTAACAACCAGAGGAAGAGGGGTAACTCCAACCTGTTTCACAACAGGGGGTAACAACCAGAGGAAGAGGGGTAACTCCAGTCTGTTTCACAACAGGGGGGAACAACCAGAGGAAGAGGGGTAACTCCAGCCTGTTTCACAACAGGGGGGAACAACCAGAGGAAGAGGGGTAACTCCAACCTGTTTCACAACAGGGGGTAACAACCAGAGGAAGAGGGGTAACTCCAGCCTGTTTCACAACAGGGGGTAACAACCAGAGGAAGAGGGGTAACTCCAACCTGTTTCACAACAGGGGGTAACAACCAGAGGAAGAGGGGTAACTCCAACCTGTTTCACAACAGGGGGTAACAACCAGAGGAAGAGGGGTAACTCCAACCTGTTTCACAACAGGGGGTAACAACCAGAGGAAGAGGGGTAACTCCAACCTGTTTCACAACAGGGGGTAACAACCAGAGGAAGAGGGGTAACTCCAACCTGTTTCACAACAGGGGGTAACAACCAGAGGAAGAGGGGTAACTCCAGTCTGTTTCACAACAGGAGGTAACAACCAGAGGAAGAGGGGTAACTCCAGTCTGTTTCACAACAGGAGGTAACAACCAGAGGAAGAGGGGTAACTCCAACCTGTTTCACAACAGGGGGTAACAACCAGAGGAAGAGGGGTAACTCCAGTCTGTTTCACAACAGGAGGTAACAACCAGAGGAAGAGGGGTAACTCCAACCTGTTTCACAACAGGAGGTAACAACCAGAGGAAGAGGGGTAACTCCAGTCTGTTTCATGAAGCGGTGTAACGTCAACTCTCGGTCAGTTACCATGGCAACAGTCGCTCTAGAACTAACCTGGTCAGGAGCAGGTTTTTGTCAGTGAACCTGGAGTTTTGCTCTGGCTCCGCCCCCTTTCAGACGGACACTGGATTTCATTTCCTCATTCAGTGGGGGAGTTTTGGTGAAACAGTTCTGCAGTGCCTTATTCCAGAGGAAAATTAGACGTCAACTTTATTCCCTCAACATGGAATGTCCTTTTGATAATGATCCGATTGATGAAGGCGCAGCGTTACTTCACCCAGAATTGAATATTGGCAGACAGATCATCATCAGACCAAAGATGTACTGGCATTTCCAGACACCTTCCTTTTTGAGCGGTACCGTTTTACTGCAGAGACCATTATATACATCCACAGTTTAATCGCTCCGTACATTAGCAACATCACCAGCTGAGCCTTGCCCTGACGTCATAGCAGACATTGTGTGTTGCGCTGTGTTTCCTCGCAAATGTCAGTTTTCTGTACAATATTGGAGACGCAGAGCACCTGAGTAAGGACACTGTATGCAGCCAATCAGAAAGGTGTGCCTGGCCCTAGAAAGGTTTTTAGCAACTTTTGTTGTTTTCCCTGGAGAGAAACCTTCAAGAGTCATCAAGGAGGAGTTCCACAGGATTGCAGGTGAAGGATGAGATCCATTAAATACATATTAAATAACATTCTGTTAATGATATTGTGCTGCAATCTTAGACTGGGATTAGTAATTTTCCTGTTTTTCAGGAGTCCCAAATGTGATAGGCTGCATCGATGGAACGCACATCCCATCAAAGCTCCTTCACAAGATGAAGCAGATTTTGACAGGGGTTACCATGACAACCCCGGCTGCTGACCCCTTACCCAGACCCTGAACCAGGCCCCCCAACAGAACTTCAACCGGGCTACTGCAGGACAAGAGCCCGGGTGGAGAGGACCATAGGCCTGCTGAAAGCCTGTTTCCAGTGCCTACGTCACCTCAGGGTGACCCTGAGAGGGCCTTCATAACACCTTGCCCTACATAGAGAGGACCCTGCCCTACACAGAGAGGACCCTGCCCTACATAGAGAGGACCCTGCCCTACACAGAGAGGACCCTGCCCTACGTAGAGAGAACCCTGCCCTACATAGAGAGGACCCTGCCCTACGTAGAGAGGACCCTGCTCTACATAGAGAGGACCCTGCCCTACATAGAGAGGACCCTGCCCTACATAGAGAGGACCCTGCTCTACATAGAGAGGACCCTGCCCTACGTAGAGAGGACCCTGCCCTACATAGAGAGGACCCTGCCCTACGTAGAGAGGACCCTGCCCTACGTAGAGAGGACCCTGACCTACATAGAGAGGACCATGCCCTACGTAGAGAGGACCCTGCCCTACGTAGAGAGGACCCTGCCCTACACAGAGAGGACCCTGCCCTACATAGAGAGGACCCTGCCCTACGTAGAGAGGACCCTGCTCTACATAGAGAGGACCCTGCCCTACGTAGAGAGGACCCTGCCCTACATAGAGAGGACCCTGCCCTACGTAGAGAGGACCCTGCCCTACATAGAGAGGACCCTGACCTACATAGAGAGGACCCTGACCTACGTAGAGAGGACCCTGCCCTACATAGAGAGGACCCTGCCCTACGTAGAGAGGACCCTGCCCTACATAGAGAGGACCCTGACCTACACAGAGAGGACCCTGCCCTACATAGAGAGGACCCTGCCCTACGTAGAGAGGACCCTGCCCTACATAGAGAGGACCCTGCCCTACATAGAGAGGACCCCGATGATGATGATGAGCCCATTGACTTGTCAGCTATGCAGGATGGCAGAGCTGTCAGAGACACCATATGCCATCATCACTTCGGGGTCTGACCACCACCACCACCACCACCACCACCACCACCACCACCACCACCACCATCACCACCACCACCACCACCACCACCACCACCACCACCACCACCACCACCACCACCACCACCATCACCACCACCGCCACCAAATAAAGACATGATGCACAATTCATTTGGTCTTTTTTATTTCCTACAAATACAAGAGCTAGTTTAGTTAATGTAGTTAGTAGTTAGCATAATTCACCTGGGACTGTACACCCACCCTTAACTTGTGCTCCAGTAGTTCCATTTACACATCTGCATTTCCTTAGCAGTGTTTTCCATCTTCTGGAGCAGGTGGAGTCTATAGATCTGTTTTACAGATAACTGGGAGGACATAAGGAGGACATTCAATTATTACAGTTGGACATGAATTCCACAGAATGAACCTCTGGTGTTTACTGAACATCTGTCTCACTGTCAGTCCTTGCAGTGGATGTTGAGGGACCCTCCTGCTGCTGCCCAGCCAGGCCCTGTTAAAAATAATGTGTCAATACTTCAGTGTAGACAAAATATCACTCTTTATTCCACCACAATGTTTCAGAAATGTAAACGGGATGAGAACTATCATACCTCTATAGACCTTTGTGGATCCTCCTCTGTAAAGGCAGCAGACAGGGTTTCCTCGTACTCTTCATCCTAGATGAATATGTTTCAGTATATTTAAACTACCAACTAGCAAGATCTTTGGAGTGTTGCCTACTTACAAGGTCTGTTATGGCATGAGGGGGTCCAGCAGGCAGAGAGCACCATCACAATCTGTTGGGTGACAAAACAAAGACATGATGGGGAAATAAAGATGAACAAAAGGAGGCTTAAAGAGATATATAGGCCTCGGCATATTATATATTATGAAGGAAGTGGTATCTTGAGGGGTGAGCTCTGAAGAGGAGCTCCTCCAGGGATTCCCTCAGCCACTGGCCTCCCAACATTCTGCCTCTGTTAAAGGTGGAGGTGCTGGGCCACCACCCGTTTTACATCTGCCTTCTTTCTGTTGGCTGAGTAAAGTCTGCGTTAGTTTAGCCTTAATTATTTGACAGCACATGATCTGGGTGAGAAGACATTTATGTGTTTGAAAACAGCATTATGTTGGAATAAAACACCTCACAGTCAAATGGCCACTTGATATTTACTGTACAATGTCACACATGATCGAAATTACGTTAAGAAATGTATTGATTAACAATTAAATTGGCAGCGGTCTTACCCGATTGGACAATGTTTTTATATTTCACTTTCAGCTGCTGCCAAGAGGCTTCTCCCCCACGGAATTGCACCTAAAAGAAATAAATTAATAAGCTACCATCAAGCAGTATTCCCTTGCAATAATATTGCGATGACAAAGACGTTTGAACTTACGCATTCACTTGAGCAGCAATCTTCTTCCACGCCGCCTCCCTCTCTTTAGCAGCCGCTGCAACGTTGCATTTTTTTTTTTTTTTTTTTAAATATGTTCATTTTCGCCATATGATCGGATCAATACTTCCTGCTCCACTGGCGTCAA